>NC_080570.1:42884513-43166448 GCF_030247185.1 Malaya genurostris | reverse complement strand
ACATGATTTTTTAGAACTGTGTAAGCAATCATTGACAAATGAGCACCTTACTAATTTGTGGACAAAACGTAATATAGGTACACTCTTAGAAAAAATGAAATTTACGCTTGACGTAAAATCAAGTATGCCGTGATTTCTTCGGTGATGACACAATATTACATCTACTAACATGTAAACATAAATTTTGCGTTTGTATCGATGTGAGTTTCAGCTAAAACAACTGTGAAGTTAATGATATGACTTATCTTTAAATGCTTTGTATTGTGAATGTAAGTAAATCGCGACGCTCCTTTTATGTGCATCTATAAAGATGTAACATTTTTTAAGTGTGTATTAACAGTATAGGGTAAGATGAACATAGCAAAAATTTGTCTTTTACAGTTGACTTAATCCCTCATACGATGTAATTCATAAAGACCTAGTTTGTCAAATGACGGAAAATTTCACTTGTAATGACTTAATGTTAGATTAGCTTGAATTTTACTGGTTTCGACTGTAACTTGCATTCTGCTAGCAAGTGCGACTATATCAATTTAAATGCACCTTTTATCAGCCAAGCAGATGTGTGCTTCTATGGCTCAGTCGATTAACTGACGTACTTTGCGATCTAATGCTTCTCGGTTCAAGTTGCGGCGGTCGCTACACCAATATTCATTTTTTTTTTTATTTCAATGGATTTCATGTTATGGAATTTTGGACACAATATTAAATGTAAACAGATTTCACAACCGACTTCCGCGTAAATTTGCGTGAACTGCTAAATAAAAAGAAAACAAAATTTTGTGCTCGTTTCATTGAAATTTCCTGCAATACCAAAAGGAATTTTGCTACATAATAGGAGCACATGAATTCCTTTCCTTTGATATTCATAGTTGCGAGCTATCTGTAATTAAATTCATCACTTTTCTAAATTGACACATCGAAATTTTCTGATTTCGATTTAGTGAACAATAGAGAACAATCACGCATTAGGAAAGTAACCCACTCAGGAGAAGAATAAAGGCGAAATCAGATCAGCAACTTAGGCTGTATTACCAGTTAACTTTTAAATACATATTCTATTTTTGAAAGACTATCATTATTGCAATTTACTTCATATGCTTATGTAATCGCTTTATTGCATCCACGCATAAATAAAATTGATTGTGAAATACCTTGCATAGAAAAATACTCGAAAAATCTTGTGATTTTACATAAGTCTCTCACTATGCAAATTTCTAGACTTGTCACTTATTCGAACTGATTTCAAGGATAGAGAATGATGTAATGATGGGAGCCGAAAATTAATATTAATACATATACTCATAGGTAACTTTTTTTCTCGTAAACATATTAGTCATTTTTATGAACGATTTCGATATTTTTCTTATAATTAGAAAAAAAATCGGTTGATATCGAAACGTAAAATGATGGCGTCCACTCAAATGCGATTGACTTTAGACGAAAGATTGACAAAATCGTATGCATGTGACTGCTCGAGTTTACGAAAATCTAGGACGAATTTGACACACAAAAATCAGCTGAATATCTCAACGGGGCACAACGATTGCATTGAACCTATGTTTTTTTTAACAGCCAGACAAGTGTCTTGTTCATCATGAATCGGTTGTGAAATCTGTTCCAAACAAAAAGTAATGTAAAAATTTGATTCAAAAATAATTTTGTTATAAGCTTTGCCAATAATTCTGAAAGTTGGTTAAATAAGACTATAAAAAAAATTAAAATGACAATATATAATTGATTTAAAATTGAATATTTTTATAATCTCAGGAATTAAAAACACATACGAAGCTATACTTTTGCAAAGATGGTTTCTTCGTTTTCATTTCCTATGACGGTTGAATTGCATTGATTTTTCTAGAAGAGAGTCTTCAATTTCAATGCATAATTTTGCTATTAATATATATTGAAACATAGCTAACTATGACAAATTTGTATACACAATTTCATTCTCCAAATATGATGTTGTTTTACTAAATGTTGACCCGGGTTGGCGGTTCAATGCATATGGTGCTGATCCACAAAAGGAATGTGTATTGCCAAGGCTTTGCTTTGCTTATACTAAAAGTTTATACTTCGGTACAATGCTGCGCAATCTTTACACATTATTTATAAATAGCAGTGCAAAATACATTTGGAAAGTTCCTAAATTGTGAAATAAAAGTATAATAAGGTCAGCTTGTCTTTTCATTAACAGCATGTAGTAAAACAAAGTGAAAGTGAAAAGAAAAGTGTATAAAAGAATACACACTTTAAAAAATCCCTGTGATTTTACATCTTATTAGATGCACATAAATGGAGCGTCGCTGTGCACGCAAATTTACGTCGAAGAACATTTAATATTGTGTCTAAAACCGCCGCGTCTTGAACCGAAAATCATTGGATCGCAAGTAGGTCTTTTAATCGACTGAGCCACAGAAGCGTACATCTGCTTCGTTGGTAAAAGGTACATTTAAATTCATACAGTCGCACCTGCTAGCAGAATGCAGGTTACAGTCGAAACCAGTAAAATTCAAGCTATTCTAACATTATGTCATTACAAATAAAATTTTCCGTCATTTGCCAAATTAGGTCTTTATGAATTACATCGTATGAGGAATTAAGTCAACTGTAAAACTCAAAATTTTTTAGAGTGTACTCTTAGAAAAATATAAAATTTTCACTTACGTGAATTTAGGCATGCCCGAATTTCTTCGGCGATGACACAATTTTACATATATGAACACGTAAAAAATAAATGATGATATGAACACGTAAAAAATAAATGTTGTGTCTGTATTGATGTAAACTTCATATTTTTTAAAGGAAAAGAGAACGACATGACTTATATTTACATGCTTTGAATTATAGATTTAAGTGATTTACGAGGCTCCTTTTTTGTGCATCTATAAAGACGTAAATTTACATGATTTTTTTAAGCGTTAAAGCAAACAGCATACTTTGAAAAAAAAAAGTGATTTTAAATCTTATAAGATGCACATGAATGAAGCGTCACATTTCACGTAAACTTACGTTCAATTGAAATTAAAAAAAAAAACACTGATAACGAGAGCGACGAATTGAACCGAGAGTCATTGGTTGACAAAGTATGTAGCTTCATTAATCAACTGAGTCTCAGAAACACACATCTGCTTGGCTACTAAGTGGTGCATATAAATCCATGCAGTCGTACTGATATTACAGTCGGAACCAGTAAAATTCAATCTCATGCAACAATTAGTCTTTACAAATGGAAATTTGTATCATTTTACAAATTAAGCCTTAACGAATGGTACCATATGTAGATTTTGATCACCTATTAAATTCAATTTTTGCGTTTACAGAATCATTTACAAAGATGAAAGATGTAATCACGATTGTAAATATATACATGTAAAAGTTAGTGAAATGAGAGTAAATAAACGACTTTCATAGATGATTTTATTAAGATTTTTGGCTACACAAGCTCAAAGCTGGAGGTTATACACCGCTTTTCAGGTCATAAATAGACAATGTTGCTGGCTAAGAATGCTACCTACAGCGACTATGTTAGTGGCATGCACAAAAATTTAAGAACAAATATTAAACACACACAGCAAAAATTGAAATTTACCGGGGACACAATTCTACATACTTAGCTTTTAGAAAAAATGAAATTTGCGCTTGACGTGAATTCAGGCATGCCCGAATTTCTTCGATGATGACACAATATTACATCTATAAACATGTAAAAGTAAATTTTGCGTCTATATCGATGTAAGCTTCAGCTAAATTAACTGTGAAGTTTATTATATGGCTTGCGCTCCTTTTATGTACATCTATGAAGATATAAATTTTTCTAAGTGTGTACACAGATAAAAATATTTACATCTATTTTCATGCACATATTTGGAGCAAGAAATTGAATATGAAGTTACTCCTCAGATCTTCACTTTTTAAAAGACTTTAAAAGCAAAACTAAGCGTAAATTAAAATATGTTGAATAATTCATTGAAAAATCAAGGCATTCTAATTTACTTTTACATCGATGATGGTTTTATATCAATTTTTTTATTCAATTGATTTCGATTTCAAAGTATCATTGAATTACATGTCGTGTGAATTTCATTATTTTTTTCTGTGTATGCCTCAATTCATGAGACCCTTATTTGAAAAATGACTGAACTTTACAAGAATGATTTGAATATATATATATATATATATATATATATATATATATATATATATATATATATATATATATATATATATATATATATATATATATATATATATATATATATATATATATATATATATATATATATATATATATATATATATATATATATATATATATATATATATATCAAACATAGCCGGCTTCTCAAAAAGACGTGTAAATTTACGTGCTTCAGCACTTAAAAGCATGTCAAAATGTATTAACTATGCGGCAGATGTACTGTAAAATTGAGTCGGTCTAAGAAGACGTAAGTTTACATGATTTTTCAAAGTTTGTTTGAATCCAACTCCTTGCAAAGTCTGGAAATCACCTCAAAATTTGAGAAATTTCACCAACCACAAGAAAAAAGAATTTAGTCTCCATAGTCAACACTGCCTTAGACATGTTATTTAACCTACGAGTGGCAATTGATACAGTTTGTCGAGCTGACTAATAGATGTCACCGGTTACAAGCACACGTTCCCTTGATTTTGTGTACGCGTCATCTTTCTTTTGTTTGGCATTAACCTTCGAAACACACAAATCAACTTTCGCCAAAATTTGATCGCGTCTCATTAGAAACCTCATCGAATTTGTGACGCATTATTTCCCTACTAAAGAAAAAAAGAAGTTGAATCGGTTGCTAGTAGAATCGTATGGTGAACAATTCACAGATAAAAATATTTTGTGAATTTACATTGATTTTTATGCACATATTTGGCGCAGGCAATTGAATGGGAAGTTACATTACAAAACTAAGCGGTTTGTAAATATACAGTCTTGTTCAATGAAAAACTAAATGAATCTTAATGTAATTTTACATAAATCATAGTTTTAAATCAGATTTCCGTTTCAACTGATGTCTATTTTATAGTACTATCGGTTTACATGTCGTGTAGGTCTCATCTTTTCTTTCTGTGAAGCTCCAATAATCCAGTGATGTAAATTTTCATAAGTTGCTGGATAAAGACCTAAAAATATCCACAAACACTTGAATATGAACTAAGCAGTAATTTGCCAATGTTTAAAAGCCATTGCAATGTTTCAGAAGTATGAAATATAAACGCCACATCAACCGAACGAGAAACAAACGGAAAAATTATGGAACGGCTTTTGAAATAAATCAAATTTTTACGAACTACGGAAATTTCTTCTGCTTTGAGAACACGCAATGAAAAAAAATATGGCTTTCTCATGCTACGATCGGCCCATCGACAGCAAAGTAAAATTTCTTTACTTGTATGACTTTGTGGTTGATGGGGCCAGTGCGGTGTGGCGTATTACGAATAGTTTAAACCTGGCGAAGCAGTTAATCAGGATCGCTATCGGCAACAAATTATCAATTTGAAGAACTTGTTGATCGAAAATAAGCCGGAAGTGATCAAAAGTCTTGATAAATGCAGTGAAATACACATTTGATGCGAGTGCGACCAATACACTTTAAAAAAACCCTGTGATTTTACATCTTATTAGATGCACATAAATGGAGCGTCGCAGTTCACGCAATTTTACGTCGAATAATATTTAATATTGTGTCTAAGAATCCATGACATGAAATTCATTGAAATAAAAAAAAAAGAATACTGATAGCAACCACCGCGACTTGAACCGAGAATCATTTGATCGCAAGTACGTCTGTTAATCGACTGAGCCACAGAAGCATGCATCTGCTGGGCTGGTAAAAGGTACATTTAAATTTATACAGTCGAACCTGCTAGCAGAACGCAAGTTACAGTCGAAACCAGTAAAATTCAAGCTCATCTAACATTAAGTCATTACAAATAAAATTTTCCGACATTTGACAAATTAGGTCTTTATGAATTACATCGTATGAGGGATTAAGTCACCTGTAAAATTCAAAATTTTTTAGAGTGTAGTTCCAAATAAAGAGATGGCTTTGTTGTCAATTGGTTTCGCGTCAAAACATTTATTTTTCGTTAAAGGCCAACGTTTCCAAAAGCAACCCAAAAGCCATCTCTTTATTTGAAACTACATTAATTGGTCGCACCCGCATCAAATGTGTATTTCACTGCATTTATCATGACAATTGACCAAAACGCCACCTCTTTATTTGAAAGCGAAATACACATTAAAAGAACTTGGGAAATATTATCGTACAAGTCATACTCTCAAGACCTCGCTCCGTCTGGCAGTCACAATGCTGTATATTTCGAACACTCACTTGGCAGTGTGGAGCTTTGCCGAAAAATGACTCAGTTTACCCCGATAGTAAAAAAGTTTAACGGATGATATCCATTCCTTTGAAAATTAAGTTGAAGATGGCCAAAACCGGCAAATTTCAATATTTCTGGTAAATAGTTTTCTTCCAATGTTATATTCTGTTTCTTTAAGTGTAGTAAGCTTTTCTAACACAATGTTTTACTTTACAAGCTAATACATATAATAGTATATAATTGTTTCGAGTAGATAAGTCATAATTTTCTGTTTATATATAAAACTCACCTTGAAAATATATCCCTACCGAATCTGACCAAACCATTTTCCCATTTTTCTACTTCCAGTTCTATCGCAAAGCGCGCGATTTCTTCGACCAGCCTCAGATCAGCCTCGCCGGAGGATTGTCGTTCGTGAAAGCCGGTGGACGCGACTCGCGCTCCTTCAATACCGACAGTGCCATGATCGAGTCTGCCAACAATGTGGAAACTCGCGAGGATGCCTTGGAGAACTACGTGGTCGAGCGCACGAAGAACTTTTTCCAGGAACGTTCGTTGAATCTGGACATGGCCAATGCCGCCCGCAGCCTGTCCACCGTGATCCCGGAGGAGGTCAAGGTGTCGATGCGAGCGCTAGTGTCCGAAGCTCGTGGTAAGAAGAAAATTCTGAAGCAACTGCTGCCAATCCTCGGACTTGTCAAGGTGAAGATCGTTGGCCTGGCCATTTTGGCCTTGTTCGGTATTGCTCTGATCGCCAAGAAGGCTTTGATCGTGTCCGTGATTGCCTTGATCCTGTCGAAATTCCTGTTCCTGAAGAAACTGCTATCCAAGAAGGATGATTCACAGGGCGGCGGTTACCACGGAGGATCCGCCGGATGGTCCGAATCCAGTGGCTACGGTGACTACGGTTCCCACAGTCAGCCAGCCCATTCGATCGCCTACGCCGGTCACAAGCCTGCCCGAAAATAAAAAAAGGCGCCATATTGGAAGCGGACAGCGCTTCACAACCAAGAAATCTCACACAATCATACCAACGCTCACTGCGCTGATGAGCACAAAAACACACAACCACACACATGCGCCCTGACATTACCATGATGCGCAAGGCCAACCAAGATAGAGAATGAGACAAATTAATTTATTGAAATTATTTATTATCATGTTTTTTTTTGTTCGAGCAGTTAATTTATTGTTAGTATTATGAGAAACCTTCTACTGTTGTTGAGATTGTTTTGTTTTTCGTGTTTAGGAACTTCTTCTCTCTCGACCTTTTCAATCCTCCATCACCCGCATTTGTATCGCATTCCTCGTTGGGTGCTCCTCGGTTTTTTGAGAAGCACACCAGCCCTTTTTAAATCTATTTCTATTTTTTACACATTCTAGTCTATATTTTATCTACAAAGGCTGATTAAGGTAATTTGATCAGTATCAAGAAAACTAAATGGAAATAGAAATAACTCGTAACTTGCAAAGCTCATGCCTCTCTACTACTGTAGTATCACTGTTTTAGTTAGTCTATTCACTTTTTGCTTCACTTCTGGGACATTCACACTGGAGATTATCACGTTTAGGCTCAAAATTATTTCATTGTGGCACTAGTTATTCTCAAAACTTCCTCGCTAGTCTTGATCTTACATTATTGTCCTACTTTTTCTCATGTCTTTCTTGAAAAAAAAAACAAAAACTCACTCCACCGGACTGCTTCGTTAGAGCTCTTTTCCATTTTACCGCTACCAATTTATTATTTTTTTTTTTCCTTTCGCTGGTCTCTACGAACGGGCTCAATTTCTCGAACTCGATTTCGCCAAACCAAGCGCACTTTTTTTCGAGCAATTTCGTGCCACCGAAACGGGAAGTCCATAAGTGAAGCGCAAGTGGCTTCAAACTGATAATCTCTTTTCGCCGAAACGTACCCTGAGTAAGCACGCGGGACTCTCTACGGAATGAGTGCCACACTTCAAACCGGTACCATTATTAACACTAATTTAGACCCGAACTAATAGTAGTAATCCTCCTGTACATCGCGCGATTCTGTTGTCTCTTTTCGATGCTCTTTACACTTTAGCGCAGCCCGCCGTGCTGCGACCTCTGTGTCTCTCCTATTTTTTCTTTCTGAATTTTGTTCAATTTTTCACACTTTTTCAGTTCCTCTCGAGAAAAAAAGAAAGAAGAAAATTAGTGAAGAAGTAATACTTGTGAAAAACACTTGTAAATAAAATAGCAGAAAAAAACGCAACGACATGCATTTTGCAAAACATAACCAAACCTTTGCTCTGCGGAATGATTACCGGAACTAGACGAAAAGAAACTTTCCCTCCTCCTTCCTTCGCTTCCACCGAACCGAACATCCGAATGTTGAAATGAAAGTGAAAGCGTTTGACCTATCTTTCGGGCGCCGTTCTTCGCGGCGCTGCCAACGGTTTCTGTGGTTGGGTGGATGTTTCAGTAATTGACATTCGCATCGCGTTGTCTCCAAACCCCTTTCGAACAGACAACATTCGAATGTAGCATTGCCATTGCACGTGCCAGCGTAGGCCGCCCTTGTTGATTCAAATTTAATTGTTTAATCTGATAAATATGGAACGAGGCATTGTCCGCTGTCAAATGATTAGTGTTCACTAATTCTGTGAAAAATTCACTTTGGTTCGTAACTAAAATCCATTGTGTACAACTTGAAATCATTATTATTCCAATTCGTGGTGACAGTAAACCCCCTCTCCCAGCGATCCTCAAACCCCGCTAAACAAACAAGTCGTAGAAAATACTCAAATCCGGGCCATTGAACCCATCACCCATCAGCGCACCTTTTTGATTCCAGCACCATCTCCCAAGAGCGGTTCGAAATCAGATTGAACGAATTGTGCCGAAGGCCTCCAAACAGGCAAACACAACCCGTTCGAGACGTGGAACAACTTGAACAAGCAGAAAAAAAATGCAAGCGACGAACCTCTCTGTGATTTAACAGTGCGCCGAAAGCAACGGTTCAGTCAGCCACAGAAAAAGTGATCGCCGTACGAACGCGCAACCAAGCGCCAGGACCGGGAATGTGCGCTATGCAGCGGATTTCTTCTATCGCACTGACTACGGAACGACTACGCTTTTGTCAGATAACTACACACCTTAATTTATGTCCGTTTGGTTAGGCGTATTAATTTCCGCATCGGCATCGACGTTTTCCCCAGGTTCGAAACACTGGATTAGTAGGTTGGGGACGTGGTGATTCGAAAGCTGATTCCATTCATGGACGGATCATTGCGTTTGGTGTTGTGTGTGGTAAGAGAACGGGAATTTCACTTTTTTAGGATACTCAGGAACGGGTTTCGTTGTTTGTGGAGCAACGGAGGATTATAAGTTTCAATTTAAACATTCACATGCGTTCAATTTTTTCATCCTTATTAATAAGATATTGTGTATTAAAATCAAAAGAGCAGCTAATTTTAGGACCGTGGTGTTGGCAGTGTTGTGAGACCGTTTATGATTAATTGAATTTATGATTGTTAGCGATTTATACTTATTTTTGCCGTGAATACGACTTCACTATGGGGTGCCTTTTCAAAATTTACCCTCTAAGAGAGGGATAAGTTTATGGTTGTGAATATCTCTTGTTGTATCTAATGTATCAACAAATGTTTGCCTTTCTCATATAGAAAGGTTATGCAATCACTGTGAAAACCGACTTTTGAACCGAGGCCCGGAGGGCCGAGTTTCATATACCATTCGACTCAGTTCGTGGAGTACGCAAAATGTCTGTGTGTGTATGTGTGTATGTATGTGTGTGCGTATGTGTGCTATCGGATTTCAGTTGTATGACATAATCACAAATAATTCAAAATTGAAGTTTTCTGAAATGCTTTGTATCAACGAGTATCAAAGAAGAAAATTCATGATAAGTGTTTTCCTTTCTCGTATCTGAGCCGAAGGTTTTGATGTAGTAAGTGACATTTCATTCTAGCTCGCGCAGTTGACTGAGCAGGAATTAAAGCGAGTGCTTACGGTTAGTTTAGATCCAGAGCTCAGTTCCAGTATGACGAATCTAGTTCAATATTGAATTATTTGGCACTGTGAACAGTTCTGCTGCGGGACGTTTGCAGTGCGACTTTCACCTCAAATAAGAGCGATTGCGTCTTTCTGCCCAAGTAGCACGTTAAGTTGCTGTCCTGTATTTTTCTACAGATTGTGCAATTTATCAAATTAGTTCATATTACTATTGTAGTAACTGTTGTGTTAAGGAAAAAGTGCAATTTTTATGTGTTGTGCAACATATATTTAAGTTCTTCCATTGTTACGAACTTCTATAAAAAATTTATTTTACAAATGCAGCAATTAAATCAGCGAAAAAACAAATGTGAAACTCATGGGTACTACTACTTAAGTAAACAAGAATTGAATTGATGTTTACAAAAACATAGTAAACATAATTTCTAATGAATAAGTTTCACATTTGATTTTCAATACAACTACTCGTAACACAAACATGGAACTTAAAAATATTCTGCACATAAATAAATGGTAATACTACATATTGTAGAATCGATCGTTTTTTTTGTGACGTATCGACAACGAACTGCATTTTCATGGTGAAACATGTCTTCGTACGCCTGAAATTTTCAAGCGCCTTTGAATGTACGTGTTTTGATAATTGCACATCAGTTTCTATGAAAATAACAATCAATTCTTTCCAATGAATATGATCGGGATAGTGTTTAAAATATGTATAAGAATGTTATCAAACATTCATACACCTTTTCAAACGATTTTAATAACATTGATGGTTCAATTAATCTGAAGAATTTTGAAATGAATTTTTTTTCAATATATTCAAATATGGTATTGAGGGGAACAGTGTGTTAAAAAGAAAATGGTACACCCAACGTAATGATATATTTTACCTAAATAAAAGGAAATATAAACATGTAAATATTGAAAAGAGAATTTTTTGGTTTTATTTTTATCAAAATAGTTGTTTTTATTATTATCAAACTAGTTGACTTAAACAACAATACAGTTTAGTCATTCATCTTAGTGAACCCGACATTTGTGATACGCACTGTAGGTATTATTTTGGTGAGCCCACGTGCTTTAGTTGCAAAAACAAGTTGCTCAAGTGGTAATATATAACTATAAGAGTAACTATGATGAACTTAACTTTTCGTTCAATATCTTTGAAAAGTGATGTCAAGTCTATTCATTGTCTTCGCAAGATGAAAACCGAATACAAATTATCGAATTTGATTTTTGTTTTCATTGCGTATGTAATGCTGTATTTCCGAAACTTTTATGATAATATTCTCATGTCAGCAAGTTTTACGTTCATTTCGAGCAGATAAATCTGGTATAACTTATTTGCAAATTTCGAATTGTTTTTCAAAAAATGAAGAAAACTGCACACACTGACCTAAAATGTCATGAGACAGTCAAGAAAATGCGGACTCGGCAGCAAACTAGTTTTTACTGTGAGGTTTTCAATTCGGCTTATCAGTTTTTGCCTTGCGGAGAGCATAATTTCACAACAGATATACAGCCATTTCGGCATATATTGAGTCCGATACAATTATGACAACCATTTGGAAAATTTTTGAACAATTGATTTAGTTACTTCGTTTTTACATGACGATGTGAAAATTTTTGGCAGAGCTTCTATAACTACTAGTGCAACGTGGGCAAGTTGGTGATTTGCTGCACAATTTTTTTTAGATATATCTAAATTTGTTCTATAGTGACTTTTTTTCAAAATCATCGTGAAACTTAACAGGTATAAGTTGCACAACCGATTTAATTTATTTAAAAAATTTTTTGAACATATCTAACATAAAAAACAATTCTAAAACATTTGCAGAACCTCTTGAAATTTCAATAAGTTACATTTGCCACTTGGATGCTGATGGTAGTTTGCATTGGAGAAAAATTGAAAGATCGCTTTTTGATCAATTGGTTTCTCGACAAAACATTTATTTTTCGTTAACGTCCAACGTTTCGAAGGTTGTACCTTCATCTTAAGGGTAAAACGAGTACAAATATTCTTCGTCAAGTATGGTATAACATTTGAAATAGTTGGTTGTAAAAACGGCGACTCTACAACAAGCACTTCACACGCCTTCGAATTCGATTGATCACTTGAGACGGAAAATATTTGTGGTCGTTTTGCCCTGAAGGTATAACCTTCAAAACGCTGGTCGTTAACGAAAAATAATTTTTTTGACGAGAAACCAATCGACCAAAAAGCCATCTTTCAATTTGGAACAACATTAATCGGTAGCATACGCATAAAGGCTCCAAATGCTATCTAACTATAGCTACGCGGATTTCTTTTCCGAAACTCGGACGCAAAAATCATCAGTTTAGTGCAAATCTAGAATAATTTGATAACCTTTGTACACTGAACGAGTTCAAATAAAGCCATAATTAGGCTCCATCGTGTTCGAGAAAAATGTCCCAGGCAGTGTTTAATATCGTAGAGAATTCCACAGTTTGGCCCTTCTGAAAGCCAGAAATGAGTCCCGTACAGCATTTTAATAGTTTCTTTCTCTGAAACACGCAAATCCGAAATAAAATAAACGACATCAAAATTCAGAAAGTTGCCATTTTTTGTAGCCATTAGGACCGCCCTTTTTGGGGAAAAGCTACGCAAATGAAATCACGGAAGAGGACTGATGTGTAAAACTTTTGTTTAAATATTTATTTTTCTGGATAGTGCATGCGCTTATATAAAGAATAATTTCTTCAATTTCCTATATTTTCGTTGTGTGTTATCATATTTGATATTGGACTTATTATTATCATTATATGTTCTATATTCAAACCCAATTCTTACCTGTATTTGTCGTTCGCCGGAGTTGATATCATACTTTATAAGGGTACAGTTTCATTTGCAATGAGACAATGTTATTCGTATCCACGTCAGTCCGGTTATGTTTCTGACATTACCCACCCGATCTCTTTAAATAAGGCTTTTAATGCGTCTTCAAGTTAGTCAATGGTGCCCTTTAACAAGCTCTGTCAGCTTTTTTCCATCGAATTTATTTATCATGACAAATCGCGATAGTACTATAACCAAACTATCTATAATAGTATAACACCAAACGCATAATTTCAACTCTTATTGAATCCAGATTGTTTACTTTTTACGTTACAGCAAGAAGCATTGATAGTTTATATTGTTCAGAAAAATGCACAATACTGACACAAAAAGAGGCTCGGTAACACAGATGGTGTCAATGAATGAAAATCTCTAGTATTCGATAGAGACATCCTTCAGATGTCAACTGTCAAAATGAATGACAAAGAAAATGCAGAAAAAATCATTTTATGTGTTGAAGAAATACGTTTTATTATGAAACCAAACACCATTCAGAGAACTAACGGTTTGATAGACATAGACTACGCTCTTGTCGTCCAAATTCGCCTGTTTATTTATTTATTCTTTTATTTGGGAGCAGGGAAAAACCCAAGGGAGACGAAATTTGGCAATATCTCTCTCCAGCAGGCATAAAACCTCCTCATCATTTGTATCAACAGATTACAATGATCCAACAGATACATTTGGACTTAACACTAACAATTAAAACTAAATCTATAACCCTATAACTAGTTGATTACACCAAGCATTACATAGATCTAATTAGTGACCAAAAAATGGTGGAAGACAGAGAAAACGACGGGGTTAGAATCGGCATAAAGATCTGGTTAGTGATCATAAAATGGATGGTGGACGACAGAGAACAAGTAGAAGGTACAACCGGGTTAATTTAGACGAGCGAATCTAGTTAGTTTCCAATGGAGATTGTGGAGAGACGGAGTGGGACAGATAACAATAAGCCAACAGATACCATGTCATATACTTATTACTGATAATTAAAACTACCCCTATCGCTAGCCTTAATACTTAAGAAGTAGAGAAGTAATTCAGAAACAATTTTTTCGCGGTGTGAAAATCGGTGAAAATCGTACAGGTGAGAACATTGATTAAATAGACGGCACATACTAGAAAAGGGTTCGTTATAGCCGTAATTAATGCGAGCATTGTTGTTCCGGAAAGCCTTTCAAACGTTCATTACATCACCTCGTATTCACAATTTTACATGAGCAACTTTCTATGCAAAAATTGTTTGCAAAGAGGGTACTGTGTATTCTCGGAGCTGCTCAAAAGCACCGTGTTTCAAACCAGTCGTTACGATGGCTAAATTCCATGAGTTGATTTTTGAATTGCTACCGCATCAACCATTTTCGCCAGAATTAGCCCATAGCTATTTTTTCTGTTTTTTAATTTAGAGAAAAATGGTTGTTGGAACCAGAGATGTCCATCTAATCTGTGTGACGAAGAGCAAGCAAAATTTCTCCCCTCGCACTGACAACTTCAACGAGAGCTCTTCTCTTTCACATATATACACCACTGTTGTATAAAGTGTGCACGCATCATGAGTGCGTTTGTTTATTTCCTTTTACCTCCTCCACTGAATCGCACCTAAGTGCTAGAGCATTAGCTAATAAATTCTCTGAGGTGGATGTAGATACTTTCACAGAGGTGTACACGCCGGTGAGCGCTCTGGTGTATGGTTTGCGTAGAAGGAGCGTGGACACGCAAAATCAGCAAAATAAAACAATTTATCGTAAAATTTTCGGTTTTCCTTGCAAATTTTTCATAGCAAGGCCAGATCTACTCTCTATTAATTGAAGTTCACAGAAGTGTTCGCTCACCATCACGCGCCAGTGGTCACTTGGGTGTATTTAGACAAGAGCGATTCATGCGAAGAGAATGTCTTTCACTCGCGCCAGCTGCTTTAACCACAAGCCCACACTCAAATGCTGTCTATTCGACACTGGGAAGAAGTGCGCTTTCCTCTTTGTGCGATGCTTCGTTTTTTGCATCCTCGGTGTGGACAAGCATCTGACGCCAGCGTGTATCACTCTGGTGAAATGCCATCTCTGGTTGGAACGATATTTTTATCTAGTGATGGGATTATCGCCGAAACTAGAGCGCTTTTTTAGGTGCGGAGAAATTGTATTATAAAAGCGGTGCTGAAAAGTTCTATCTCCATGCCCTAAGAAATATTTAAGAATAATTTTTTCAGCAATTTAAGAATAATTTTTTTTACAGTGTAACTTTTGAAAACAATGAGGAAACGGACGACGATTTTCAGTTAGTCAGGCACACACCAATCCCAACGTTCAACAGGACGAATATAAAAGGTAAACCAGGTTCGATCATTTTTTCTTGTGGGTTAAGGTCTAACCGCACCTGGCCGATGCCGACATCCCCGATCTCTTTTTTCGCTCTTTTTTCTTATGACTGAGCTGCCGGCATGTGCATGTATAGGTACGCAGGATCGACATGAAATTCATATCTTTTCTAAACACTAATCATATACCGATTTAAAGCAATATCATCACACCGAAAGGCGCCATCTTGAATTTCAGAAATTCTAAAACAATATTTTTTATATACTCTTTCCAAGCACGGACAAAAAGTATCTAGGATGTCTTCGAAAATTCATGAGAAATGGAAAAATATTATTCACTTATAACCAAGGGTTTTTACGCATAATTGGAACGACTTGAAACAAATCAATAATATATACCCTGGTTTTCCTGAACTCTAAGCCTAATCGACTCCAAGTACTCCGTTTTGGGAACTTGTGAATACCAACTGAAACTAAGAAGAAAAAGCAATTCCAAGGATTTTTTGTCGTGAATACGACTTACTTTACTATGGGGTGCCTTTTCAGAATTTACCCTCTGAGAGAGTGATAAGTTTTTGATCGTGAAAATCTCTTGTTGTATCTAACGAATCAAGATAATTTTTGCTACATGCAATCGGAAATATGATCACAATTTTATGATAAAATTTTCAGTTGTGTGACATAATCTCAAATAATTCAAAATTAAACTTTTCTGAAATGTTTGGTATAAACGAGTATCAAAGAGGATAATTCATAAGGCGCGTTTGCCTTTCTCGTATTTTTAAAGCTCATAGCTCAGTGATCTGTGAAGGAATTTATATAATCTAACTACCAATAGAATCGAAATTTTCAACTTAAACGTGTATAGCAAAAACATTGAAGTATTTCAATAGTACACTATTAAAAAACCTGTCTCATTTGACCCATGTCAACACCAGCCAATCCGAACGCGTTCTCAGGAAGAGAACAAAATATCTGCTGCTGTACAACAAATCGTTCGAGGAAAATGTTCCGAAAAGTGGTGAAATTCGTAGTGAGTTCCTCAATTCGGTCTTTCTGAATGCTAGAAACGAATCCTTACAGCATATTGATAGTTTCTTTCAATAAATTATGCAAATCCAAAATGAAATAATCGACATTAAAATTGTGTATGCAACTATTTTTACAGCCGTTAGGACCGCCCATTAGTGAAAAAGCTACAAACGAAATCACGTAAAAAGAAAGCTCCTAGCAGAAATTGAATCAGTTTGGATTCTGTCGCCACTGCGAGCAAATGTATTTTGTGTCGTTTGCAAAGCTAGTTTCGCTTCAGACAAGAGCGATTACGTCACAGCTGCCAGTCATTTTCATTGGTGAAAAAACAATGGTGAAGAGCATCACACAAAATCAGCCGTTCTAAAGGCTCTAAAAGCTTTCTAAAGAACTATTATGATTTCTTGCTCGCAAATCGAAGGTAAATATCCTCAGTTTAGTGCAAATCTAGAACTGTTTGATTAGATTTGTGCACTTTTCGCTGTGTGAAATTCACAGTAATCGAGATCAAGTGAAGCTTACTTTGTTTTTGCTAAAAATGTGAAAAAGGGGAATGCTTGCATAATTCATACAATTGATCAACCAATTGATATTCGGAGGTGTTAAGGAACATGTCAGTTGTTTTCGTATTCACGACATCCAGTTATGTCTCTGACATTACCCACCCGCCTTTTTGGTTTATATTGTGACATTCAAAAAACTGGTTTTTATTCAATCAATGTTTGCTTGAAACAACCATCATTTGTTCTAAATAATCAAGGTCTAGTTTGCAGTAAGCAGCTTCAAAATAAGGCGGGTGGGTAATGTCAAAGACATAATGTGAAAACGAAAAAATAAAACTGACACACATCTTTCACACTTCCGAATATCAATAATCATTCGTAGTAGATGACTGATTGTGTGAATTTTTCAACTTTTACTGTTTCGTTTCCTGAATTGTAATTGTGTTAAAAGATGACAAATTGAAAAACCGAATTCGGATCCGGAGCCTGGCTTCGAATTCAGTTGCAAAATTTGGAATTCAAATTGAGAATTCGGTTCTTGAACTTAATTCCAGAATTCTGGAACTGCACTAATTTTCAGAATCCGGGTTTCGCATTTAATTCAAGTGTTGAATTTTGAATTTAGCTCCAGAACCCAAGTTCCGAATTCAATTTCAGCATGCAGGTTCTGAATTATGAGCCTGAATTCTGGAAATGAATTCCAAAACTGCATTTAGGATCTTAAACTGAGCTCAGGAAATGATTTCTGAAACAGAATTCAGCAATTAACTTCTGGTTCAGAAATCACTTCCAAAATTTTGTTTTAACTCAGATCTATAATTTTGTTCCAGAATCCAGATCTAGAATTCATATCTTGAATTTTGTTCCAGAATTGTGAAGCTGAATACCTGAATCAAAATTCTGGATCATAAATTGATAATTTCTAGCATAGCTTGAGGCACTAAATGCACTTCCAAATCATAGTCAAGAAAACAGTTTCAAAAACCTAGTCCCAGAATCTTAATTTTAACTTCTAAATCTGTATTATGAAACTAAATTCTTAGCCTTTAATAAGGTTCAGAATTCAGGTGAACAAGAATCCAGGTTCTGAACTCAGGTCCAAAATTCTGCTTGAGAAATCGGTTCCAAAATCCAATCCAAATGAGGCTTTACACCACGCAGAAGGTCAGATGCTTTTGCCGTTGGATGAGGGCTCCCCAGTCCCGTCTAACTCACAAGAAGAAATAATCGATTTCCGACCATTCCTTTTATACTCGTCCAGTTGAACATCGGGACTGAGACTATCTAAAACAGAAATTTTGTGCGCTTCATTTTAGATTAATTTTCACTTTAATGCTTGTTCATAAAACATTTGGGAAAATTTCAATTTTGACTATTCTTTACGTTTCGTCTTCGACTTGTCAGTGCAGAGCAGTTCAAACTGAACTGATTAGTGCTATTTGCTAAACACTCATATTGCGCCGAAACACAATGTCTTTCCTGACGTCGCGGAGGAAACGAATCAAAATTTTGAATCAAAAATTAAATTTGGAAATATTTGTGGTCGTATCCTCTACATCACAAAACTCCCCAAAGATACGCCTCATCTTTAACCCTATCGAATTCTTGTTTAATGCTTCATCTGACGCGACTTGAGAGCGTGGGTTTCAAACCCATTCAAAAGGATCTAAAAAAACTATTTCTTCGCGTTTTGCCTTCGGCTCATCAGTACTTAAAGCAGTTCAACTTGAACTGCCATCTCGTGCCTAGCAGTTCAACTTAAACCGCTAAGCAGCGGTTTAAGTTGAACTACTGCTTAGCGGTTTAAGCTGAGCACGAGATGGCAGTTCAATTTGAACTGCTTTAAGCACTGATGACCCGAAGGCGAAACGCGAAGAAAAAGAAACAAAATATGTGCTTTTTACACAAACAAACAAAACTAAATGTTGAAAAAAAAACTGCAAAACTAGGTAAAAACTATTCGCTACAAATAGAAAATGATTAAATTGAATCAAGCAATGCTCGAAAAACGGCCAAAACGCCTCACAAGCTATAAGAAAGTCATCGCTGCAAACACAGCCCGCACAGCGAAATCGATCAAATCACAATTTCTAATATAAGATGGGAATTATTGCTCAACCAGCCACAGTCCCCAGACTTGACCCCCTTCGACTATCATTTGTTATCATCGTTGTCTAACTGGCGCACCTGACGCACGGATGTAGATAAAAGCAGTAGTAGAAATCAGTTTGTTCGACTTCTACTACCATCGTTGGATGGATCATTGCAAGTTTGCAGAAGAAAACAGAAATAACTATGTTCTACATCACTACCACCACTAATCCTTTTGCTATGAAAACCTATTCGAAAAGAAATAAAGCAATTATGATAAATCGAATGCATATTTTATTCCACCGTATTGGTTTCCTCCTTTTCGTCAACGGTGTCATCAACTTTCACTAGAAGATTACGTGTAGCCGCCAAATCAATCATATCCAACCGGCGCCTGATCATGAGCATCGAAGATTTCAACGCATAGTTCATCCCGTGGAAGGTATTCCAGTTCATTCCCGCACCAAACTCGGTTGTGTTTCCCCGAAAATACTTCCCGTTTAGGTTACTGCTGAAACAGTAGGACACACAAGGTTAGCAATTGATTAAACGGTGCCTCGATTATCTGTCCTTACCTCGAATGACAAGATTTGTACCACCAGGCTCCGTGATATTTGATGGCACAGTTATCCCTCTCGTTGGTGTCATGATCCTGATCGAAACTGGAGAAATATGCACCCAAAATGTAATCCAATGAGTCTCCAGCCGTTCCCGTGTAGCCATCGATTTTGTTCACTTTGAAGTTTTCGAACTCTCCGGCCACTTCGAAGTTTTCATACCGGGCGTACTTCGAAACACCCTCCCAATCTTCCAGTACCACCACCAACTCGTGTGGAGCCGAATACGTCAACCGATGGACTCTGTCCAACCCGAGCCAGAACTCACCACTGTCCATTTTCCCAAAACCACGAGAATACTCACGATAATCACGATAGAAATTCACTGTTCCATTGAATCGACTTTGAAACACTGTCCATCCACCGCCCAGGAAAGTCTGGTTGCACAAAACCTTCATCGGTTCTCGGAAATCACCATCCGGTTGAATGACGTAAACTCCCGACGCCTTACTCTTCGGTAGTTGATCACAATACTCGTACATCGGTTCGTCCATTATCGCCTGCATGGTTTCAACGATGGTTTGCATTTTCTGCTCCGTGATCGGTTCTTGGGGAGCCGGAGTGAACTTCAGCTTAACCAATGCATTCTCGATGTAGTTTCTTGTCGGCAGGCGCTGCTGGAAATTGAGCAAATCTCGAACATCCTTTTGCAGTGTAGTTAAATTGTACTCGATCAGTTTCACGTGATGTTCAACAAAACTACTGGACAGCTCGGTTTGACTGGCCACCCAGGCCATTTTTTCAACAACCTGACCCAAATTGACCACGTCATTAGCGATGGTATGAACGGTATTTTGCAGTGCGAATTCCGTTTTAATCAGTCGCAAATCCAGGGCATCCAGTTTCATCATTATCATCTCAAATTCGGTACTGTTGATAATGTGAACTTCCTTCGGAGCTGGAGTCGTTACCGCTTCCTGTACGGATTGAAGCAATCGACATTGAATCTTGCGCCTGCAGGACACCATTCCGACACAGGCCCAGCAAAGCACCAACACTAGCAGTAGTTTCATTGTTTTAGCAAGAGACCATCTAATCGCAACTTCGGATCGAACAAAACTGCGTTCATCGTTCAGTTCAAGCCTTTAATAAATCTCACCAGCACCATTCGGATGTGACGTTCTACCAGAAAGTCTTTCTTTCTCTCTCTGGCGGCCCAAGTCACATCTGGTCAATAATTGTCCACTCCGATGAACTACGACTGTGCAATTTTCGATGGAATGGGTAATTTGGGCATGGGTGTTTTCTTTCCGCTGTTGAACTTTTATTTTTCTTCCCATAGAGTAGAGCAAAGCTTCGGCTTCACTACGATGTTTGATCTTGAACTTTTGTGTAGGTTCACTGTAGCTAACAAATTGGCCCGATGCCAAAACCCAATCTGGTCGATATTCGAACGTATGACCACTGCCTGCAGATCTACAGCATTGGGTCAGGGTGCGATTCATCCGATGGATGAAGAGTATATAATTTAGAACCGGTCGGATCATTGAACTGTTTGACGTCGACATCGTTATGCATTAGGGCACGTGGCTAAAAAAAAAAAGAAATTCAGTGGTCGGCATAACATCAACTGT
Organism: Malaya genurostris; assembly: GCF_030247185.1. Classification (NCBI taxonomy): domain Eukaryota; kingdom Metazoa; phylum Arthropoda; class Insecta; order Diptera; family Culicidae; genus Malaya; species Malaya genurostris. The sequence goes on along the minus strand of NC_080570.1, from coordinate 43,145,101 downwards.
TGAAAGATCCGATGTTTTTTTTCATACGGGGTCAACTTTGAGAGTAATTGATTGAAACCGTGACATTTATATGTGTCGAGTTTTGGCGTAATCATGTAACGTGTGTTTCGTGTGCAGTTTTATTTTTAATTTGTGTACTATTTCAATTAAAAATGTTTAAGACAACCAAGGCGTCTGAATCAAGAAAAATTCAGACTTGACCATTCTTAGATTACGAGACCAACTCAGACTGTACAATTCTTATTCCAGCCGGACAGATTCTTATTTGATCATAGAAATACTAAACAAAGCATTAAAACAGTTTATTATACAACAGTTGCACTATTTATGTACCATTTATTTCCACTATTTCACTGTCACGTTATTACACTTTCACAAAGTCACTATACTTTAATGAAGCATAACAAACGTTACAATACAGATACGCGTATTTCGGAATGTTATTTACATCCTTCTTCAGTGTATCGGTTTTATAAGTTTGTTTGAAAGAATGCTGTAATGCTGCTCCTTTTATACGAAATGTCTTATTGTCAACGGGTAAAAACGGGAAGAAACAGATAGTAACAAACGGGTAGGAAGGTAGTTTGATTGTCAGCGGAGGGCAACAAACTGAAGAAGTGGGATATTAAGAGATTAAGTATTACCTAAATCTTTTTGTATCTTATGTTTAGGTAATAACTTGAATAGCCAGGAGGGCTTATTTCCTTGGTCACGATTTAATAAAGAAATGGAGTTATTTTTGAAGATTTCTAAACTTTCGGCTGTGTCTACTTTCCATGGGTTGGAAATTTGTCTTATGATTTTTATGTCGTTGGTAGTGAGTTCATGATCTTCAGAAAAGGCATGTTCGGCTACTTTTGACTTGAAATGATGTGGTAGTCCTTTCTCTAATTCTTTAGATGCTTTCGCTATTTCAGCGACGTGCTCTTTGAAACGGATGTCTAGAGTTCTCTTTGTTTGTCCAATATATATTTTATCACAATGAGAACACGAGATTTTGTATACCCCAGATTTTTTCAAATTATCCGTAGGATCTTTTGTAGAACCTAGTAAATTTTTCAATTGACAGTTCATGCTGCTGAATACTAAATCCAAACCAAATTTATTTAGTTTTGATTTCAATGGATGTGCAATGTTTGGATTGAAGTCCACCGATATTCTTTTTAAATTTTCCGATAGGGGAGGCAGAGTTGTAAGTGATTGTTTTTTCAACAATCTTAATTTTTTGTCGAGGATTGTTTGGATTGAACGCTCCGGATATCCATTGAGATTTCCAATTTCGAAAATAAAGTTTTTCTCTTTTATTGCAGCATCTCTCTTAAGGGGTAAGGTCAGCATTCTGTGAATCATATGGTGGAAAGCTGCCATTTTGTGTTGGTGGGAATGATTAGAAGTATTTGGTATGACCCGATCTGTGTTGGTTGGCTTCCTGTATATCTCGAAATTTAAGGGTTTTGCCTCTCTGACAATGAGGATATCTAAGAAAGGTAAACTGTTGTCTTTGTCCTCCTCATAGGTGAGTTTAATGTTTTTATGTAAGTTATTAATCATTTTTAAGAAAGTTGAGTTAGGTTCAGATATGACCTTACTTTGCTTTTCCATAAACTGTTACTATGTTGTTTAAGTAACCAATCTTCTAATAGATTGATTGAGTCTTTCACCGGGACACTTGGGAATAAGGCGGTTACATCGAATGACACCATTATTTCGTCTTCTTCGATTTCAACAGAGTTCTGAAGTTGAGTCGTAAATTCTTGTGTGTTGGGGACTGATCTACTGAAAAAATTTTTTGGCATAGCATGGAATTCTTTTACTAGCCATTTGGCGATTTTTTGGGTAGGGGCTCCCACTGAAGAAATAATTTCCCTTATTTCGTTACCAGGTTTGTGAACCTTTGGTAGTCCTTTGATTTTGGGTAAAGAAGGGTTAGGAACTTTGAGGTAATTGAGGTTGATATCGAAGTTTGGATTACATTCTAGAAGAGTTTTATCCACTTTTTTGATAATTTCAGGAAATTAACTTCTTCAGTTAATATCAATAATCAAACTACCTTCCTACCCGTTTGTTACTACCTGTTTCTTCCCGTTTTTACCCGTTGACAATAAGACATTTCGTATAAAAGGAGCAGCATTACAGCATTCTTTCAAACAAACTTATAAAACCGATACACTGAAGAAGGATGTAAATAACATTCCGAAATACGCGTATCTGTATTGTAACGTTTGTTATGCTTCATTAAAGTATAGTGACTTTGTGAAAGTGTAATCACGTGACAGTGAAATAGTGGAATTAAATGGTACATAAATAGTGCAACTGTGAAAAATAGAGTTTATTATAATGAATTGATTTCAAATCAAAATCAGAAAAGTACTCAACTCAATGCGCGACCCACACGTCAATACTGCCGAAATCCTTCCTATCCCTGTAAGCTCTGCTACAAAAAGATACATCTGTCACGACAAACATCACAAACCAGAGCTTAAAATTGTAACGCTCAACTCTCAATGGATCAGAACCCAATCCAACAGCCTCATATGCGTTTTTTTTTCAACAAAAGAGAGTATCAATGCCAACGTCACTCGTTCCCCTACTACAAGACGAAACCAAAATAACGTCAATCGTCAATCACAATCCGCACGCACGGAATGTACCGCAGCGCAACTCGCTCGAATACGGGTTGAGCTTGTCGACACATGCCGTGCCACGGATCGATTCCCACCTTCGACAGTTTATTGTTAGCAACATTTAAGTTTAAATCGCGGTGTAAAAATGAATTAAACCCTTAAGGCTTCTTTTTTCAACTAAAACAAGAAAAAAAAATTAGGCCCATGTTGGAATTTTTTTTATTTGTTTACTAATTTTTAACTTTTATCATGAATCTAACTTTAGAGGTTGTTTTATGGAATCGCCTTATTTGAAAATCTAAGGAAAAGACGCATATTTTATGTCTTCGACGAATGTTTGTATCTTTTTTTAAATTTTACAGTATTGACTGTTGAAAAAAATCTCTTTTTTGAAAACGCGAAACTCAACTATCTCAAAAATTCTACGTACCATATTAAAAAAAAACGTGTCGAATATTTTCGAGTTCTTCACCGAAAATAAATAGTTAGACGAAAAAAAAATTGCGGCTGATTTTGCGTGGAATGTTCCATATGTATGTATGTATGTGTGTATGTGACAAATAATGTCACTCGATTTTCTTAGAAATGACTTAATCGATTTTCACAAACTTAGATTGAAATGGAAGATCTTAAGGTACCATAAAAAGTTCCTGATTTTCATATGAAACCTACTCCCGGTTCCTGAATTACAGGGCGATATGCACCAAAAAACAAGGAAAAAAAAACACACACGTTTCTCAGAGATGGCGTGTCCAATTTTCCGATTCAAATGAAAGATCTTATGGCCTCATATAATTTTCTTGAATTTCATTTTTATCCGACTTCCGGTTCCGGAATTACTAAATAATATGTGGAATTTATTAAAAAATGTGCACTCAATTTTCTCGGAAATTTCTTAACTGATTTTCACAAACTAAGAAGCAAGTTTTTAAAAATTTTCATAAAATCCCCGAAAGGTTTATCCAGATTCAACTTCTTTTCCGGTATTACAGCGCGATTAGTGAAAACTTACAATTTCATGAGTATTTTTTCACAAGCGATGGCGAAACGAGGTGCACATTATTATTAAACTGCCTGCTAAATTTATCCAGTTGACAGATCATGTTGGCTAGTGAATATATAAAGCTTTATTTGGACTACTAGTCCTCGGTTTCCGCTTCCGAAAGTAGCGATAATCTCCAAGATACTCACTTCGATTTCTCAGTAACGGTTAAGTAGAATTTCACAAATCATGTTTTAAATTTAAAGCTTTCATTGTCTTTAAATATACAGTGCAATTTCATCCTGATCCGACTTCCGGTTCCGAAGTTGTAGGGCGATGAGTGTCAAAACATTCAAATCGTCATTCAAAATGACGATGCAAAACTAGTACGAGACGGTACGTGCGGCTTTGCTCCATTCGCAGCGTGCTTTTCTCAATTTAGTATAGCGTGCAGGGTTGTCACATTTAAATTTATATTTTTCAATCGAAAAATATGTATATTTCTAGTCCTTTTATACCTAGTGTTATTACAAGATCATGAAGATGATGCTTTTCTATAAAAGTGCACTTATTGCCATTTTCATATAGAAAACTTATACAATCACTTGGAAAATTGACTAGTGAAAAAAGTGTTATCTGTCTGTGTGTGTATGTGTGTGAGTATGTATTAAATAATGTCACTCATAAAATAAAAAATCTCGTAGCTAGATTGCTATTGGATTTCACAGCGTTATTAGGACTGACGAAGGGTAAAATTCTTCTAGATTTGCCTTAAAACTTTTTCAATTTGTTTTCTATATTAGTTACTTACCGACTTTGGCTATACTGCACTCTTACAAAAACTGAAATTTACGCTTCACGTAAATTCAAGTTTGCCGTAATTTCTTCGGTGATGAAACAATATTACACCTACTAGCATGTACACATAAATTTTGCGTGTAGGCTTCAGTTAAAATAACTTTCATGTTAATGATATGACTTAGCTTTACATGCTTTGTATTGTGAATATAAGTGAATCGCGACGCTCCTTTTACGTGCATCTATAAAGATGTAACTTTTTCTAAGTGCGTGGTTCCAAGTTCCCGGTTTCGGTACCAAAAGTAGTGGTAAAATAGTTTAAAACGAGACTCACTCAATTTTCCCATAGATGATTGGATCGATTTCCGCAAACAGGGTCAAACTAAAGTTCTTATAGTCTCATATGTTGCTGTTGAATTTTATCCGGGTTCTATTTCCGGTTGCAGAACTTTAGGGTAAAGTGTGTTTAATCATTTAGTGCGACGATGCAAAATAAGGAAAAATTCTTATTAACTTGACATAACTGTTAACAATTTGACAAGGTTTGTTAGTTGATACCCAAAGAAAGTTTCTTATTTTATTCAAGAATTCAAGAATCTTCTAGTGAAATTTTCCAAAGTATAAGTAAAATAAGAAAGGCATCATTACACAAATAGGTGGATTAAAAAATGTTTTTTTGTTATTATCGATATTTGAAGTGATAGTAAGTTGTACGAATCCTTCGTTTGTTTTGCAAAATTCCTCCATGATGTCAGATTTCATTTAGAGTTATAATAGACCTTCCAACCGCATGCCTATTGAACATTTAATATGATCATTCACTACACATAGTAATACAACACATTATTACCCAGTTCATCATATATTCCCTTTGTTGTAAAGCTAATTGAATTTGGCGAAGCAACGCACTGTACCTTCAACAAACTCCAACAGCCCAATCGATTCCGGCATAAGCAAAGGCGCAATCTAACCTTGTCTGCTCGGATTGAAGAGTAAACCGACTTGGGAAGCTTTCAACACTCAGCCACCGCTAATTCGGTTATACCAACAGCCAACAGCCGTAACGCCAGAAAGAAAGTTTTGCATCATCTTTCTATCGTCGCTGAACAGCTTTCTCCGCCAGTAACTCCGCCAGTAATCCCGCCTGCTCCGTGGGAGGCGGGTAACAGATAAAAAAAAAACACTCACAGGCTGCGAAAGTATGCAAGCTGTGCTTAAAATACGGTATCCGTTCCCATACTCATTCTAGCATTAAATTTGAGTACTTCGTTCAATGTTCAATTGAATCTTTCTTTTGTATTGCAAATAATCAATTGAATGCAGTGCCACGCTTAACAGGATGAACATAGATGCAACTACTATGCATGAACAAAAAGCGACACAAGAAAGTAATTAGCACTGCTTCATTTCTACAGCTTGTATGGTTTTCACAAGCAAAATTAAAATTCGACAAAGGAAAGAAATTATAAGCTGAATAAAATGCGACGCTCGACTGGGAAAAGGTTTAGGTGTTGTAAAGAGTTGGAGTAGAAAATCCCGTACTAGGATGAAACCCAAGGAGACGCCGAAATTTGTTGACTAGGGTTTCGAGAATATAAGAAACCGGTGATGCCACACTGTTTTGAGGAATTGTGCACGAATTAGATTTTCTTTTTTTCCAAAAGTGTATTCATGAATAGCATTTGAATTGCAATCCAAGGGAAATCCCCTACATATCGATTTTTTGATAACGCATCTGTTTCAGTGAATTCCTGAAAGATGTCGAATCGAAAAATTCTTATTTTAGTGCATTTCGTACAAGAGAAACAAAGGAAGGAGAGAAGAGGCAAGCAACAAACAGAAAAAAAACAATCATCAAACTGGAACATTATTGTCTTTAGGAAATGATGAAGATGTTTCATGTATGGGATGTTACGGGAAATAAGAATATCGTGAACTGGGGTATTGAACAGTAATCCTTTGGCACACAAAAATTGCATCAATTCAGACTTGACGATACGCAAAGAATGTCCAAACAATATCAAACGAATGAAATTTCCACGTAAATCTAACCCGGTAATCCATTCCTTTGCCGATATTTTAGAAATAAGAAGAGGCTCGCCAATGTCCGAGACATCACCGGACATTGTAATATTCGAACAATAACAGCTCGGGTCGGCGCACTGGCCATGTAATAGTCCAATAGTACACTGACGAATCGGTTGCGACATCTGTTGATACAGAAGGTCAAGCTCCACATCGAAGTGTAGTATCCTGATTTTGCATTTTTTTAAAACTAATATCAACGGTTTATTCAACGCCCTCGTTGAAATGGAAAATATGTCAGTATATAAGAATGGGAAAAATATTAGTCCTGAAAAGAATCACTCATTAAAATTTCGTTGCTGTCTAGTAATCAAACATATTATTTTCTACAATCATTAAAGGTTTACCCGAATCCGAATCAACATGGCGAAACATGCTTCCGAAGAGCGCTTCACGTGTGTTTGCCTTTCTCATAGAAAAAAAAACTATGTAATCGTTGTGGTATTTGTATATAAACGAGCAACAGACGGAGAGAAAAGATAAAATTAATGAAATAATGGCTGGACCGATACTTGCAAACGTAGATTAAAAGGGAAGTTCTGTTAAAGACTGTCCTACAAAAATTCGCATAAAAAACGCATATAAAAAGACCTTAGTGTATTGCGTTATTTGGAAAGTTAAGTACACAGCAAAAAAATAATTGTAACAATCTCAGTAGATTATCAATTGGTGTGAAAAAAATAGACGTACACAGTTCGAAAAAATCTTGGAATTTTACATCTTAAAAGATGCACATAAATGGAGTGTCGTATTTCACACAAATTTTTGTTCAAAAACATGTAAAATTGTGTGATTTGAAAATTACATGGCTTGATTACTAATGAAATAAAAAAAAAACAAAAGATCGTTAGCAGCAGCGCTCCTTGAAACGAGAAACATTTGATCACAAGCACATCGGTTACTCGACTGAACCACAGATATCTGTTCATTGAATAATTGATACATATAAAACCATGAAGCTGCACTTGGTAGCCGAGTACAAAGTACATTCGGAGCGTGTAAAGTTCTGTGCGTCTGAAATATTGCGTCATTTGAAAAATTAAGTATTTGTGAATTATATCGTTTGTTGAATTATGTCACCTGTAAAGTTAATAATTTCTTTCTGTGTACTGAAATGCATTCATTTTCTGTTTTCGCGAAATATTGCAAAAAAGTCACGCGTTATTACATCGGCTCAACTGAAAACTGTATACGATTCTGATAAGAATTTATGAATCTTTTCGTGTAATATTACAACCTTTAGAACGGTACCAACACATCTGTTATGTACCCTTGGCATCTTAGAGCTTAAGCAGTGTGCCTTAATATTATATTATATTATTGAATAAAAAAAAACACATTTGTTAGATTACATCAAAATTGCTGCACATCACTAATCACTAGTGATGTGCAGCGATTACGATATAATATTACAACAATCTCAGTGTCGTTCTATAGATTGTAATATTACACGAAAAGATGCATAACTTAAAATCAGAACACATCTGCAGCATTCAGTCAAAGTGTTGTAATGTACTCAATACGTACACAGAAAAAAATTATGTATTTTACAGGTGACAGAATTGTACAAACGATACAATTCACAACTAGTTAATTTTTCAAATGACGCAATGTTCCATTCGTACAGAATTTCACAGGCTTCGAGTGTAATCGGCAGTCGGCAACCAAGTGCTCCTGTCTGGATTTATATGTATCAATAATTCAATGAACAGATATGAGCTCTGTGGTTCAGTCGAGTTACCGATGTGCTTGTGATCTAATGTTTCTCGGTTCAAGTCGCGCTACTGCTAACGATCTTTTGTTTTTTATTCGCAATAACGTGTGATTTATCGCAATATTTCACGAAAACAGAAAATTATTGCATTTGATGTTCAGTACGTCTAAATTTTTTGCACATCAATTGATAATCACATCGAGTTTGCTACAATTCTTGTTTTATTGTGTAGTTATGTTTTGTATCTTTTGTAGAATTATGGCACCTGTAAAATTCATAATTTTGTTCTGTGTAATGAACAAGCTAAATAGTAACGATAGAGCCTCTGAAATTCTGACCAGACCTGGTAGAATTCCATTAGATGAACCCTTTAGAATTCCATTAGAGCTTGAGCTTGAGCTTGAGCGACGGCCCCTGGTTGCTACTCCGTTACTGATCGGGATTAGCTGAAACTATACAGGGAATTTCTAGATGATCCAACCTGGGACTGGTAAATTATCCTTCAATGTACATCTTCTGGTAACCCCAGAATTCATTGATCAGTGCCGGCGCCGGCCAGGCTCGAACGTAGATCGTCTAAGGAATGAGAAGGGATGTTAGTCTAACACTTGTTGTTACTAAAGGCCGTATATACTACTGCGCACTCCACAAGTGTCACGGGAGAAGTATATTTGTTAGTATAAATTTCAGTAATGGTAGTATTCGCGTGCGACCTAGTATGTTCTGGTTTCAAGATGATCGGTTGCACCACAATACTCACTAGCTTTCCGAGTGAATGTTTCAACACTATCCGATACTGAAGTCCCGAGGAGCCTTGATTCACAGTTCTTATTCGTAGAAACTGAAGGAAAATTTGAAATACTATCTCGTAACGAATAAAAACTTCCCTATTTTTTCTAAATGGAAATACCTGCTACAAAATAAACGAGTGAAAAGGATTTAGACAAAATAGTTGATTCATTGTAGTGAAATATTCTAAATGTTTTTATAAAATCATTTCAAATCACCAAGAAAAGGTCCACAGATCTCACGCGCGACTTAATTTCTTATTGTTTCCGTTTTATTATTTTTATTATTAATTAAAATTAATAATTGGTTATATTGGTTGATCTGGGCAGCCGGCTACCGAGAGGAAATTATTAATTTATTAAGTATTTTTACTATTTATTCAATATACCGATATATGTTATCTCTGTTGTTAGCTTTGCAATAACATAGAAGCAGAAAACATATCAAATAAAACTACTATACAAAGTCGCGAATTGATAAGTTGATTGAAGAGATAATTTAGTAAAATAGAGTAATCAGAAGTGAAACGTTGAAAATATCTAATAACTGAAAGGAAAAAGGAACTAATGCAATTGTTGCCTTTTACGACATGGAAGCAGGAACCCAGTGGATCAATTCTTGGCTTATTTTTTTTTTCCGACGGCTGGTATTGTCAGGAGAAAGATGATAGGCACTATCAACCTCCTAGTGGACCCCAACCCCTTGAACACTTTAGAATTCCATTGGATGATCAAAAGGCAAAGTCTTGGCACTTTTGCAGACTTTTGAAATCTAGTTTTTCGCAGACTTTCGTCAAAATTTACAGACTTTTGAAATTGTCGCAACCTTTCTTTGTTTTCTTTCTCGCCAAGCCAGTTTAGCGTATCATACTTTCTACAAAAATAAAGACATACACTAAGGTCTTTTTTCATGCGGTTTTTTTATGCGACTTTTTTTATGCGACTTTTTTAATGCGAATTTTCAGAGTTATGCGTTTTTTTTTATTATACGAAGTTTCAGAGTTATGCGGTTTTTTTATGCGAATCTTCAGAGTTATGCGGTTTTCTTCTATGCGGTTTTTTTTATGCGAAGTTTCAGAGTTATGCGGTTTTTTTATGCGAATTTTTAGAGTTATGCGGTTTTTCTATGCGAATATAAAATATAACTCATTTTGAGTGATAGCAAATAATCACACTCGATGGTAAAGTAGATAAGACAATGATTGCATAAACTAGAGTCGGATTCACCAACCATACAAAAGAATAATATCACTATTGATTGACAGCGAAATCGACCAAAACAATACGTTCAAACCAGAGTGAGCGTGGATGCGATTCAATGCGATGTACGGTTTTCGCATCGCATTCACTCTGACAGGTTTGCTTCGATCAAATGCAACTAGCTCGCAAGCGCGCCTCGACACTTCGCGTGACGCTTTCACTCTGACAGCAACCTAAAGGTGAACCCAGAGAGAAAGCAATAAGCGATGCGAAACTTGACAGATCGCACGGAGTCGCGCGGCAGAGCTCCGTCCATTCAAGTTCAGCAGGAAAATGACAAGTATGACAGAGTGAACTCGATGCGTTGCGAAGCGACTACTGACCGATCGCATCGCACTCACTCTGACATACATGTCATTTTCCTGCTGAACATGAATGGACGGAGCTCTGCCGCGCGGTCTGTCAACTTTTGCATCGCTTCGCTTCGCGTCGCGTGTCGCTTCCTCTCTGGCTTCACCCTAACTCTAAATCAATGCAAAATACTGGAGTTTTTAATGGATTAAATCAACCATCAATCTGGAAAATCTTGACTTTATTCTTTATGTCATACCGAAAAACTCGGAATTCCAAAAACGGGCTTAAATCGATTTCCACTGCCCAGCTGCTTATCCAGTCGGTATTTGTTCATACTACATTTTTGAAAGTTAGCTAATTGATGTACAACTTCGTCACCGGTTGTTCGGGTTCAATAAATAAAAATAAGACATTATTTTAGCATCCGGTTCGCACGGTCCCACGAAAAAAAGGTGGTACTATTTTCAGTCCCATTTCCTGCTCAAATGGCCCCGGCTATCCGGTTTTCTGAAAATCAGGTCACTAGGCTAAGCGGGACCTTATAATGTCAACGCAGCAAACATTGGCGAATGGAGAACGGTTGGGGATCTGTTTAATTACAAGGAAATTTTCAGTTTCGTTTCTTCCAAGTTCGCGGTTCGAGATGGAACGCGCAGAGTACGGAACAACAACAAAAAAAAGGCTGGAAGAAAGAAATCAAGTCATAATCGCCAATAAATTTGCTTAATAAAACATTTCCTCGATTGTGGTCTATATCAGCAACAAATGGAACGCTGGTGGTGGTCGTTGCCGTTGAGTCATTGCGTGTGGAAAAACACATTCCGGGAAATCGTAGAAATTGGTTTGTAGTATCGAGAACTTGCGGCCGTTCTCCTGGAATTTCCAGTAGTGGAGGAGCCTAGAATGTTCCCGTTCGGTAGCTTGCGTGGTGTGTTGTTTATCATGAAAGTACGGAACCATTGAAACAACAGTGCTGGTGTGTTTGATCAAGTTTTTTTCCCCGGCTGGAATGAACAGTTTGCATCGATCAGCAACTTCACTGCACTCTGCTATATAAGATGAGAAAGTGCATCTCAATTCCACGAAAATCGAAACGGACCGAATTTTCTTCGACTCTTACGACGAGACCAATTATTCAACGAAGTGAAAATTTGGCCGGATCTGGTGCACGACGGATGATCGCATTTGATAACTTTCGTTCACTTCAGTTTGCGCTTTTGTACGTTGCCGAAAAACAAATACCTTATGATCGGGTATCTTCTTTGACCCTCAAGTTGCCTATCTGATCTTTGTGCAGATGACCAGATGGGTTCCGAAATACGTAACACCTGTAGGCTGTAAAAAACCGATTTCCGTTCGAGATAATCCTGCCAAGTCCAATGAACTGTTTATATTTTTTGTACTCTCTCTCTCTCTCTCTCTCTCTCTCTCTCTCTCTCTCTATTGGCTGCAGTCAATAGCGCGTACAAAAACCTCAATCAAGTTGTGTAACGATCGTCAATCACCGGTAATGACACCAATTATCGTTGCAAATGCTGCTGATTATTGGTCCCGCATCCAACGCGCTCTGTTGATTCCAAGCCAGCAAGAGCTAATCGATAATTCACCTCTCGACTCTTCTCCTATCGGTCGGAAAATCATTGCTGGTAGACCTTCGTGATTTCATAAAGGGAACGATGAGGTGAACAAGAAACGGATGACATGCCCACCAGTAATCAATTAAAAGGATGATTTTAATTCCGTTGGTTTGTCACCATACTGATATGATGCCGTTAGTAGAGATAGGTTTCAAACTATGCCAACTGTTATCAACTCACAACACCACCTTGGTAGCTAATTTTGGCCTTCGGTTGCAATAACGTCAGTCCTCCTGCAACTGATATGTAATCATAACAGTGATTATTAGAGTTTCAGGAGAGTGAATTAATTTAATCTGGTCAGTGAATAGTGGATGCGGTTTTCCAACACCCAACATATTCACGCCAAAACTTACCTAAACCTTAAAATAAACCGCTTCTCGTGACAGTAAATGTTTACTTTTTGCGATAACTGTTTCCCATCCTTTCTTGTCACTGCAGGTCTTTCGGAAACCTTGGCTTGAAAATACGAAAAAGTTTTGATGACACCGCTAATTGGTTCAACACTTGTGCGTTTGGGGTTCATTTCACAGATTTGTAATACTGTGTAACAAGAATTGTGGTTTTATATTTTCTTTGCTTTTCGTCACTTAAAAGTTTCATTCGTTACGATTCACCCTCGCACTGGAATTGGATTGTCTACAGGGAATTCGCTTCAACGTTTCCGCAATCGATAACAAACTGAAAGATTAAATAGTTTGTTGTAAATCACGTGAGTACCCTGGACTCGCTAGACACCCGTGCTGAGCGGTTGCCTTTGGTTGAAGATGTCTTTTTCGCAGCTTCAGTACAGGGCTTGCCGCAGTGAGAAGGTTTTTTTTTTCATAAATACGTTTATTTCTTAAGGCAGTTTACATAAGTTTTTCTTCGCCGTAGCATCACTTTTACATAAAATTCTTTACGATTTGAATTTATTAAAACATATTCCTCTTATTACTTAAATATCATCTTAGGTAACTCGTCATTAATTATGAAATCTATAGTGAGAAGGTTGTTCACAAAACTGGCATGTAATCAGCTGATTCTCATAGGTAACCAGCGATTTACAAGGATGCCTGACCACAAACTACAAAAGATGGAAACGTCTTATGCAGTCGCATACGTAACACTCGCACACCGTTTCGGATACCAGGGAAAAAATTCTGCCATAATTCCCTTTCGATGGAAAGAGTTTCTCCGTACTGCAACATATTTTCTCGAATGAAATGATCACAGGCCTGTGGGGTAAGGTCATGTATACGTACTTCTATGGCATCGTCCACCACGTACACAGGGAGTTTGTATTTAACCTTGTCATATTCAACACTTTGCACCACGTTGTTAACCGAAGCGAATGCAATTGCATCTCTTTCACGTTTAAACACAATGTACACAGAGTTACACGCCTCGTTGAACTGAATCTCATTTACATCATCAACGTCTAGATGCATTCGTTCCTTAAGCAAGATTTCAATTTCGGTTGCTGCTGGTCTAACTTTGCATTGTTTGAAATCATCGCATGATCGTATGATACAAATTGAATTTGGTCTTGTAGACCAAGTTTCAGGTTTTTGTAAATCGTATTTGCCCGTTTCGTATACTCTATAGTTCTTTGTTTCTGTCGTTTCGACCGTAAGCAATCTTTGACTGTGTCGGATGAGATGAGAACATAAACTGATAAATCACCTTGTTACGGACAAACTTAAATTGGCTGACAGATATAACAGATGTCTTATTTGACATTACATAAAAGCGTGGTCATAATTACTTGCAATCGGTAAAGTAGAACGGTTTGATTTTTTTTTCACACAGAGGGTAGTATTGTTCTTCTAGCCTCGAAAAAATCAATCTACTGTCTATTGTTTTTAATAAGATCTTCGTTTGTTTACTTGTTTGTGCGGTTGAAATTCTGCGTTTTCATAATGTCGCGTATTAAAAAAGGTTATGAAAATTAAGGTTCTGGACACATGGCTAAGAGAGAAGGGTATTACTATGCGAAAATTGGCGGAGTGGTTTGAAATTCATCATGTCAATTTTAAAACGATCATTAATAAGTTTCGGGACTCAGAAACCAATTCCTGCTCTTAAGAAAGGAAATCAAATACTCCTTACAAATGGCGAAAAAGCTCAAAAACTTGCTCAGCAGTTCGAAAGTGTCCACAATTATAATTTGAACGTTGTGAGTCCTATTGAAAATGAAGTCTCACTGGAATATGATCATATTTCAACTCAAGTGTTATTACCAAATGACATTATTGAGACGAATTTTGATGAAATTAAGTCATTAGCTTACTTCCCAAAAAGATGGAAAAACGCTAAAATAATTCCTATCCTCAAACCTGATTAAAACAAAGCAGAAACATCAAGTTATCGACCAATTAGTTTACTTTCTTCTATCAGTAAACTTTTTGAAAAAAATTATCTTGTTGAGAATGATGTCTCATATAAATGAGAATTCATTTTTTTTTACAAGAGCAGTTTGGATTTCGTCATGAACATTCAACTACTCATCAACTTGTAAGATTAACGAACATGATAAAAGCAAATAAATCTTCTGAGTTATCTACTGGAGTTGCTCTTCTAGACATAGAAAAATCATTCGACAGTGTTTGGTACTTTGGTCAGTCGTTCTTTTGAAGATGAATCAATACCTGCTACATTAATCAGATCGTTTTCTTTTGTTTATTGGTTAAGATATGTACAAAAATATGACTTATCATTTAGATAACTCGTTCTGCTCACACCTTTGTAGGGGTATGAGGTGGGACCATCATCACCAAGAACAAATCAATGTCAATACATGATTTCTCTAAAAAAGCAGGATCGAGAGTCGGAATGATCCAGCGTATTAAGAGGCGAAATTACCTGAAGACCTACAAGAAGCAGAAAATCTCGAAACAAAGTGTAGAATAGAAGAAGCGAGCAGCAACAAGGGCCCGGAAATTATATTCGTACATGCGTTTTGAAGGACCATGAGACATATGTAAAGGAGGACTCAAAAACCCTTCCAGGTTCACAATACATTACTGTCATCGTTCGGGAGGATATGAGCGAGGCGGACAGGGCGATTCAAGTGGAGAAATTCGGTCGAAAATTACTGATATGGGAAGCAATATGTTCCTGTGGTTTGAAGTCAACCATTTTTTACACTAACGGAACTATAAATGCAGAAATCTATCGATCTTCGTGTTTCCAAAAGAGATTGCTGCCTTTATATAAGAAGCATAGTACACCTCCACTTTTTTGGCCGGATTTAGCGTCGGCTCACTATACCAAAACCACTCTCAATTGGTTTGCAGAAAGGAGTATAAATTTCGTTGAAAACAATATCAATCCATCAAATTGCAATCAGTTTTAACCCATCAAACGTTACTGAGCAATCGTAAGGCGTTACTGGTAAGGCATCTGGAAACATGCAGGAGTTAAAAAAAATTTTCACTCAAGTGTCCAAAAAAATTCGATGCAACACTTGTCCGGAACTTGATGAAGAGCGTTCGATCAAAAGTTAGAAAAATCGTGAAGGAATAACTTAAATTTCATCCGGTTTTCATTATGCTCAAGTTTAACCGCGTACAATAAAGGATCAATTTTTAGTTCGAATAAAATATCGTTTTTTATCATAATTTGAAGGAAAAAATTGTGGATAGCTTATTTTCGATACACTCCTTAGCTAAGATTCTAGTACATGGTCAGGCCCAAACGAGCAGCAACGCAATTTTAAGGTCAGTTAGGGGAAAAGTACAGCCTAAATTTGCCTGGTTGAAGCGCCGAATCAAATTCTTTGATGCTTTATTACAAATGAAGCCAAATAATTTTAATAAAAATTTTATGCTTGGGATTCATCTCGAAATTAGTCTCAAGAATGATCTTGAAATTAATTGCTTTTTCAATCCTAGTGGTGTAATGATGCTTTTCTCATATTACTTTTATTTTCAAAAACATCACTAGAAGATTCTGTTAAGATTTTTTTCAAACTTGAATAAAATCAAAAACTTTCTTTGGTATAAACTACCATCACCTTTCAATTTGTAAACAGTTTTATCAAGTTAATATAGAGTTAAATGTAGCAACCCTGCACACTATACAAAATTGAACGAAGCACGTTGTGTGCTAGGTGGCGGTGTTTTCCTTTTCCGTACCGATGCGTACCGATTTTGCATAATTTTGTATGACAGTTTGAAAGTTTTCATGCTCATGACCCTATAATTTCGGAACCGGAATTTGTATTTGAATGAAATGGCATAGTATCATTTAAGTCACTGAGAGCATCAATTTGAATAATGATTTGTGAAAATCAGTTTAACCGTTGCTGAGAAATCGAAGTGAGTTCCGTTTATGGAGCTTATGGATGCTACTGAATGAAATGAATACAAACCAAGTATTATCTTTCATTTATATACCTTCATAAAAAATGTATTTATTTGGTACAATTATATTCGTTGTCTAGCGGATGTCCAGTAATTTCTTATTTCAGCAATTTTTTAATCAATAATGAAATTCGACCACACTCTCTCATGCGGTGAATTACTATTTGGTACTGGCAATGATATCGAAACATTTTGAATGATTTCTTGAAGGAGAATCTATGCTAGCTACTAAACTCAGCTAAATACATTGTTAGTATGTTAGTAAATACATATTTATTATGTATTTACTAATATACTAACTTATTATAGTGTTATAATAATCAATAACAATAAATATTGAGTTCGGATATGCTTAAATTATGAAGTATTCAAAAGTCCACTACGAATCAATAAGAGTCCTTTTTACAAACTAACAATACGTTTGGTAAGACCACTGCGCTTAGTCGCTGAAAATAGCCTGGTTTCTTTGCCTCGGTTTTTCCTGTTATGCTTTGTGCGACGATTCGTTCAACTCAAGCGGTTCAAATTATCCTATAATTTCTTCTTAAACACCATTTGATCAAATTAATAGTTTTTGAGTTACTACTGACTTGAAGAAAATGTATGCCAAAATAAACAAATCATTTTTGAAAATCTGCCTTGACACGAATTGGTCTCTCTGTCCGTGCAGAACAGATGATTAGCTATATTGAAATCGTGCGCAAAGTTTCATTCAAATTGGAGTTTTGTGAAATCTGATTAGTTGTTGTTCATTTCTGGGATTGCTCAGATGCCAAAAATTACATGCATACTTTTAATCAATGATAAAGTTAACCATGAACTTATTCTGTGCTTTCAAGTTACAAGTGGAACATCGTGTTTTTTAGGCAGCGAGAAACATCGAAACGTGTTCTGAACGTTTAAGTTGTCAGAAGTACATCGTGGGAGGAACTTTTTATTACTTGGGTAGAGTGAGGTGAGGTTGATTTATTAACTACTCAGACCCAAAACTTTATAACATCAACTGTAGCTTGAGTAATAATTTTTATCCGAATATATGTTTAATTTAACATAACATAATAAAAACTGATAAGTAATGGAGTTTTCGAGAAATAAATGAATTTTTTCGTGTGCATATAGAAAATTGTTTCCTTGAGCATTTGATATTATTATGTGTGGAAGCGGATTTATTTGAACGTTGATTGTATCATTTTAATTTTATTTGTATTATTGAAATTAACTGTTGAAAGATTTAATCGACATTTGAACGAATCTTCTTCGTAACTTTTGAAAAAATTTAAATAGTTTTCATACGATAATCGCAGGACATGAGTTCAATTTTACTGATCGTATTGACGATGTCATTTGTACTTTCTTAAATTGAAACCTATCGTCATACTCCTCGGACTAGCTTAAAACGGAAAGTAATGAACTTATTTTTTCTGCAATGAACTGACAATCCTTTTGTTGGTAGAACTGTTCATTGAAATTGCATCTGATTTTGCGAAAACGGCAACGACGATAACATGAATCGGTTCAATTGCCACTGTCCACTTATTGACTTCTTCCACTGAATAAAGAAGCAATTTTCGGTATCAATTCTACCGACAAACGAAAAAAAAGGAAGCAAAGAAAAAAATAGCTGAGTACTGTCAGAGATGCTGGTCTTTTCAGTCAGATGGATAATTAATCATGCACGAAAAGCAAACTAGGAACAATTGTCTTCACCTAAGCAGTCACTGTCACAAGCAGATCTACATTCTTTAAGAGAAACGATGAAGATCATTAAAAATCAATTAAAGATACTGACAATGAGAAATTCAAATAAATACCTTTCTGCTTCAAGTCTGTTCGTACATTCTCAACAGGGTGATGTCGTATTTTTTGCATTAATAAGCATTATTCTTAGCGTACTTATGAACAGTATCACTGTAAAAGGATGTAATTAACATCTGGAATCGTATCTGCATTACTACGTCTGTAAAATCTATATTCGTATAGTGACATGTGTAATATTACAATTAGTGGCATTATTACTTTTTATTTGTTGAAAAAATTAGCTCCTAATATTTCATTTTATTTTTTTTCCGAAAGCTTTCATCTGTGGAAAAGAAATAAAATCTACAAATCATATTTGGTTTGAGTTGATTGAATCTTAAAGTCACAGCGAAAAAATGTATTTTTTCGACAATCTAAATGACGACGATCGATTTAACCTTTTTTCCCCTGGAAAAATCTTAAGATATTAGACCGAACAGTCAATACACGGGTTCGAAAGTATATTTATTTGGTTTCGTCTTTGCAAAAAAAAAAGTTCCTTATAAACAGTATGCTTTTTTCCTTTTAAAATCCCACCACTCACTCGATGGGATCTGTTCGTGACTGGTTTTGCTTCACATTGACCTCCCTGTGGACATACTTCAGCTTCGAGAGCATATCAAGTACAGCACTATCCTTTCCCGACAATGGCCACATTATCGATACTCCGTCCGAGACCAATCCGTCCGGCAAACATTCCTAGTGAAAAGGACAAGGAGAAAGAAGAATAAAGATTTTTACTTCTTATAACCGGTCAATTTTGAGCTGTCGCTATATGTAACTATTCAGTCATATCCTGACAGTTTTCTTACCATACGGTTTTTAAAGTGGACAAACAATCAAACAAATCCGACGTTTCCATCATTTCCGTTCACTGTCGTCTGGAACTAGTTTGTCGGTCGTTAAGGGTTTTTAGCTTTATAGAAGAACGATGCACATTCATTTTGAAAATTGACTTTTCAGTTATGGTCCAACGAAGCGTATCATTTTCCCGCTAATGGTATTGACCACTCTAGATAAAGTTCGAGTTCAAATCAAATCTGAGCAGCAGCAGTAAGTCATCGAAATGTTTAATATTTTATTTTGATTGAAATTCGTTCCCAAATCTCCAAATAAACAATTGAGCCCGTTTGTTCTGATGCTTGATTGCTTGTTACTCTATCTTCGACGTAATAATAGATTTGTTGCTAATTGTTTATTGTTTATTGTGCTAATGCCACCAATTAAAATTTGTATATCACGGAACGACCGAAATTAGCTCTGCGCCTAATTTGTATTACTGTTATTGAATTAGTTGATTTTAACATCATTTAACTGCCAAAATAACTAATAAATTAGTTGATATTCAGAATTGAACTTTCTAAAGAAATTTCTTTTTTTTTGTTTGTTTCAATTATAGAGGCTTTTAACATTAATGTCATTCACCTCTTCGGGCCAGAAAAACTTTCTGACCCTATGTGCGGGGTTGGGAATCGAACCCAGGCGGACTGCGTGAAAGGCATCGACTTACCCATCACGCTACACCCGTCCCCGTGAAGAAATTTCTTGTTTTTAGAGAATATTTTTAGTTAGCGAAAATCCTGGACAGAAACCAACAAAATCCAATCCAGCAACAAATTCTCATTGGCAACTAATTTTGTAGTTAAAATCAGATAATTTGACGTTAGGCTAGCTCCCATCATTACTGCTGAAGGAAAGCACAAAGAAAACAAAAATGGAGTTGGTTTTATTAACAAGTATATTAGTCAAAAACTCATGAGAAGTGTCAAAGCAAAACAATTCATTTAAAAGTTTGGAAATAGTTTTGATCAAAGCTATTTTACGTTTAGTCTTTGACTCATCAGTGCGTAGTAGCTTATGTTGAGCTGTTATCGAGACCTGGCGGCTCAACATAAGCTGCTACGCACTGATGAGTCAATGACGAAACGTAAAATATTTTTAAAAATGGGTATGTGCACCTTGCATAAATTTGGGAGTTAAAAATAAGCTTTTATTCCCCTTCAAATTATCAATTGTTTTGATGTTTTTCGCATGTTGTAACACGGCCACATTTTGCCTTTTATAAATACCTTTCAAATTATTTCGCTAGTAATCATATTTCAAGCTATGTATGGTGAAGGACAACTTTAAAACGAAACATCTTTCGGGATAGAATTCTCAAATGATTCAGGAAACAGTCTCTTCAGATTGCGAAAAGATGAAGCAGTGCGATGATTTTTCTAAAAAGCAGTAGAAATTAGAAATTCAGCATTTACTTTGCTGAAAAATACTCTTGTTTTTACAGAATGTGTTTAGTTAGCGAATATTCTGGACACAAACCAACAAAATCCAATCCAACACAAAACTCTCAATGATAACTAATTTCGTGATTAAAATCAGAAAATTTTACTCTATTTATCTATCACCAGCATTACTGAAGGACAGCACAGAAAACAAAAATGAAATTAAATTTATTACCAAGTTTATTAGCTAAAAACTCATGAGAATTATCAAAGCAGAACAATCCATAGAAAAGCTGAAAAGGATAGTCTTGTTGAAACTGCTTGCAAATTGTTTTGATGTTTTTCGGATTTGTTACAATATATCCATATTCAAATTTCTAAACCGATATGCAAAAATGTCGTAAACTCTTAATGGAAAGTGAATTTATTCAGAATTTGTGCGCATTTGATGCGATTGTGCCTAATCATGTTTTTACGTGGAACAGTGAAGTGAGATATCTCTTCACCGACTGATTTCTCAATATTTTTTCACGAAAAATATACAAAATGTTGTTCGAATTATGCTTTTTATCATGCAAAACAATTGAATTTATTTTGTTGAATGATAATTCTGAAAAAAATCGCAAAAATGATGATTTTTTCATCGTTTAGACCCTGTCTCGAAGTTACAAATCAATTGTTAACTCAGTAGAGTTGTTTAAGAATTGGGTGTCAATTACTCAATATTTAAAAAAAATATGCTCAGAAAACGAGCAACCCTAACTTAAATTTGATTTATTTGAAACAAAATTTCACTTCAAATTTGAGTGCTAATTACTCCATTTTTGGCTCATATACAAATAAAACATTAATCATTAAAGGAGTAGATTTGACTCAAACATCGTTTCCATTGAAATAACTCAAATTTGAGTATCTGAGGGGTTACTCTAAATTAAATTTGTTCCAATTTTTCTGTAGATGAGTGAGATCTTACTCATTTTTGAGCAACTATTTTAAAGCATGTACACTTTATTTATATTGTCACGCTGGTGTCAGATGTATGAATATACCACGGTACACGTTTAAAAATAGTTACACAAAAATGAGTAAGATCCCACTCATCTACAGAAAAGTGGAACAACTCTAATTTAAAATAACTCCTTTGTTACTTAAATTTGAGTTCTTTCACTAGAAACGATGTTTGGCTAAAATCTACTCATTTACTGAGTAATGCTTTATCTGTACATGTGCCAAAAATAGAGTAATGAGCACTCAAATTTTGAGTGACATTTCATTTCACATATACCAAATTTGCGTAAAAATTGCTTCTTTTCTAAGTGTATTGTAATAAAATATTAAGTGATTGACACGCAATACTTAAAAGAACCCTATTGTGTTTATTTTTCATTCCGTTTACAATTCATTTCTAACTTCAAAACTTTATATCAAGTGGCGGACACTTACAATAGTGTGTCAATCGCACATTAAATACTGTCCCAGAAAGTATGAACGCAACTAAAAACCGCTGCCATTTCGCACCACACTGTGCTGTTGTTTATTCGTTTTCATTAGTTTGTTTCGAAATGGTGCACAAAACGCGGACTGTCACTGAGAAAGATAGCAAAAATGGAAGGAGTAAGTGAAAAAGCCGTGCGAAATGGAATCAGGAAAATCGGTGAGGATAACACCTTTGACGATAAATCGAAAACGGGTCGAAAAAAAGGTCCTGCTAACCCTCAGTTGGATAAACATATACTGAAGGCGTTCGAGCAAAAGGAGAAGGTTTCAGTTCGGGATGTTTTTGATCACATTGGGCACTTCGATGTCTAATGTTCTTCGTGCTAGAGAACGTTTGAATCTTCGAACCTATAATAAGTAGAAACAACCAGAACGCAGTCCGAAACAAGAAGCATCGATCAGGCCGAGGGTTCGAAAGCTGTACAATACGATTCTTGCTGGAAATTTGAACTGCATAATCATGGACGACGAAACCTACGTGAAACTCGATTACAAATCCTTGCCGAAACCACAATATTATACGGTGCGAGAAGGGCAAGTGTTAAACCAGTCCGAGACATCGATTGAAGTCGAAAAATTTGGTGAGAAAGCTATGGTCTGGCAAGCAATTTGTAGCTGCGGTAAGGTTTCGAACTGAACAGCGAAATATACATCAAGGAATGTTTACAAAAACGACTTCTACACATGATACGAAGCCACAAGGATCCTGTTGTCTTCTGGCCAGATCTTTCTTCTTGCCACTACTAACGAAATTAACGGTAGAATGGTAAACTACCAAAAATGTCACTTTGGTCCCAAAAGACATGATTCCAAAAAATTGCTCACAACTTCGACCAATTGAGGAATTTTGGGCATTAACGAAGGCACATCTTAGAAAACCTGTCTCGGCAGCCGAAACCATTCAACAGTTTGAATAAAGATTGGAAAAAGTGTCAAAACTTGTCGCCAAGAAGTCTGTACGGAATTTAATGAGGAACGTTCGCAAGAAGATGCGCCAGCTAGTCTGCAATGGCTAAGTAGCAAATGTTGAGAACAATATTCTGTTGTTGTAGTCTAATATTATCAGTATATCGAATAAAATTTGAACATCTATCATTTGTGAATTATTTACAGCGAAATCAAAGTGCGTCCATACTTTCTGGGACAGTGGTTAACATAAAGCTTGCTTCATTTAGAATTGGAACAAACTTTTGCTCATATTGTGGCGCTCCTGGTGGACGGATTTGGAAGCTCTTGGCGCCCACGTGTCGGGAATTTTGTCAGCTTCACGTATGATTTTTGACATTCCGAAAATCGACTGTACTTTGTAAACAATCAACATGGAAGCCGAAAGAAGGAAAAAAAATTGTGCACAGTTATTTGGAAAATCCATTGTGGTCTGCATCTAGGCTAGCTAAACAGCTGAAATTGCCCAGAAATACCGTATGTCGCGTTATCAAACGGTATAAGAAAACATTGACGACGATTCGGAAGCCTCAAGCCAACCGTCGGAGTCGAACTGACGACCGGAAATTGCGTAGTAAGATTTTGAAGACGATTAAGAGGAATCCTAATCTGTCGGACCGTGATTTGGCCAGAAAATTCGGTGCTGCCCATAGTACCGTGAGGAGAACTCGACTCCGGGAAGGAATCAAGTCGTATCGAGCTAGCAAACAGCCAAATCGGACCATGAAACAGAATAGTGTGGTCAAAATTCGTGCTCGGAAACTATATGACCAGGTGCTGACCAAGTTCGACGGGTGTCTTCTGATGGACGATGAAACCTGTGTCAAGGCTGACTTCGGTCAAATCCCAGGTCAAAAATTTTACTTGGCAACGGCTCGGGGGGATGTTCCAGCCAAATTTGAATTTGTTTTTGCGACAAATTTGCAAGAAAAGTTATGATTTGGCCGGGCATTTGCAGCTGCGGCAAAAAAACGAAAATTTTCGTTACAAATAAGACAATGACATCGGAACTATACCAAAAAGAGTGTCTCCAAAAACGAATTTTGCCGTTCATTCGATCCCACGACCATCCTGTAATGTTTTGGCCAGATTTGGCAAGCTGTCATTACAGCAAAGCCGTTTAAGAATGGTATGCAGAGAAAGTGGTCCAGTTTGTTCCGAAAAACCTTAACCCACTCTACTGCCCCCAGTTCCGCCCTATTGAGAAATACTGGGCAATCATGAAGAGGAGATCAAAGCCCAATTCGTTCAATTCCGCCATTGTTTTCATCGACTTGTGGCAGGGTGCATTTTGTTCTATCGAAAGCAATCCACTTGGAAAAAACCTTTGTCATGCTCAATTTTTCATGAAGGATAATAAATACACTTCCATATGATATTTGTGTCATCTCAGCAATCTCACGGAGCTTCACTTTACGATCTTTCATTATAATTTTTGTCACTTCACTCACATTTTCCGGTGGAACGGCTTCCACAGGTCTACCCGAGCGTTCCGCGTCATTTGTGTCGGTACGACCACGTTTAAACTCGGCGAACCACCGACAAATCGTTGCTTTTGATGGACAAGAGTCCGGATAACATTTTTCAATCCATTGTTTCGCTTGCACGGTGTTTTACCCATTAAAAACAATGTTTTATCAAAACACGAAACTCGTTTTTTTCCAATTTTTAAACAAACTACAAAACGACTTTATTCCAACCTCGATAACTCAGCTGTTTCTGGTCGGATCGACTTCAAATTTTGACCCGTTTCAAGCAAAGGTTAGTACTCTTGAAATACATGGTTACTGGTTTACTACGATCGCCATCTCTGCTTTAGTCTCGGGACTTATTGATCCATGTGTTACATGTTAGTTAATGCTCAGGCACCAATCAGACGCTTATTCCTCATAAATGACATTTGAGCATATTCGTTTCAAATCTGAAGGAGCACTCCTGGACACAATATCTGCGTCGATTACACAACCAAGAGCACAGTTTATCATTCCGGTTTTTGCAGACACAACACCGTTTGTGTTGAGCGACTCACGACTTGAAATATGCGATCTTACTAATAAAAAAATTGTTCCTTGTCGCTGCAAAAGGTTATTACACCTTTTGGACTGATCTTGCGAATAGTAACATAAAAACGAGTTCTTGCGTTAAACTGAAATTTAGAGTAAGAGTTATTCATTATCATTGATGGTAACTATTCAATTTTTGACGTTTCCATGTATCATTTGAAAATGAGTAACTAGTACTCAAACTATGAGTAACTTTTTCTAAGCGTGTATATTCAACCTGTCGTCTGCGTATTTTTACAGATAGTCTAAAATACACAATCAAATTCTTACTGGATGTTCGTTCGACCCGTTCACCGACGTAGTTCGTTACATTGTTATCATGTAGGTAACTCTTAACTTTTCTCATAACTAATAGCAACGGTGGCTCTCACTAACTTGATATTTATTTTCAAAGCACAAACGACATCACTTCACGCATGACATACCGGTTTCCTTATCTCACCCCGAAATGAGGCAAACGCCATCGGGACTTTTTTTTCTCCACTAACTGATTACCGGCTGTGCTAACGGCCTCTTTGGGATGCCACAGAGCCAACCGATGATGCAGTTCTGCGCCTGTGATCGTAAGTAATGCATGCATGCATGCAAGCAATGGCATGTAACAGCTCTGCTAAAACGCCGTTAAATTTTTCTACCCCGTAGAGTTGATTTTTCATTGCATCCAACGTTGCAACCAACCAATTTCTGAGCGTAGAGGGTAATTGCGTTACGGTGATCCAGGTGGAAATTGCTACCGAACCTGTTTGCTAAGGCTACATAAGGTGGCGTGTGAGCTCGTACTTGGCTTTCGCGCCTCACGTCTAGCTTCACTGGAGGCCAATGATGACGATGATGATTAAAATGTGCGAAAACCTCTTCGTCGCATGAAGGTGCATCTTCTCCTACTTTTGATTCGGAGAAAATGGGTTAAACGAAGAAATTATTTTCTGGCGGCAGAAAAAAAAGCTTGCAGTATGTTACTTTTTCAGTTCCAGAAATAATAAAAAAGTTTGGATAGTGGTTTTCAGAGTTTCATGATGGTCGAAACTCCGCTGCCGCTGACAGTGTCAAAACTACACAAAACGGAGATTAACATCGAGGTAAAATAAACGACAATAATATAAAAAATAAATAAAATTGTTCTAGATGACCGGGAAGAGAAGGTGCGCCTAGTATGTCATAATTGGGCAAGATTCTACAGATGAGAAAGATATCCTGACGCTGGATCCCGCACATACATATATAGGATTAAAAATACGAACGCAAGCGCACTTCGAATACATGTTTGGTTGGCTCCATTATTAATATACGCCAGAGCAGAATGATTACCCGACAATGGACTGAAGTAAGCACGAGTTCTTTCAAGTGGCACGAGTGCCTCAAAGAAGGCACAATAGATCGGAAAGATCATGATGTCGGTTTTCTGGAATTGTCATAGTACTTTTGGAGGACCATCTCAAAACGGAAATGCAAGTCACTTAGGCTGTCTCTTCATGTGCTTTCATATACAGGGTAGTTTAATTGGAAAAATTATTTCCCTGGTTGATTCGCATGTCTATTTTTCAATTTGTTTTCCCCGTTAGATACTGATCAAATTCACAACTAGCTTTTGATAGCTCTAAGTCCTCACAAGACATAAACAAATCATTGAGAAATGCAAGTTTTAGCGACTAATGTAATCAAATATTCAGACGATATTTTCTGTGCTCCTAAAATCAAAGTAAGATAGTTCTAGAACCACCTCTCAAAATTTATCATCACAAGTCTTGTGGATTGTTGTGCTTTCGATATATACGATATCAAGTTTTCTGTTTACAAGACGGATACGTACCGCGTAAAAAAACACATTACTTCCGTAATCCGCGTAAAAATATACGCGCAACTTTGGAAATTCGCGTAAAAAAAAACCACCTAACTTCGGAAATCCACGAAAAAAAAATTCAAAACTGAAGAGGAACTTTTTTTCGATGCCAAATATCTTAGAAACGCATGAAACGTAATCTCAAAAATATTTTTTTTGAAAAAAATCATCTGGGAACAATTTTGTGATTTCTGAAATCGAAAATTTGAAGACGGGTATAGCGTGATAGGTTAGTCGTTGCCTTTCATGCAGCCAACCTGGGTTCGATCCCCAACCCCCCACATTATTAAGATTATAGCAAGTCCAGTTATTATATGAAGGGCCGTTGTATTTCAGGTAAAACTATACTAGAGAATTGAAAAAAACGAGTTCAAACACTTTTGTCGATCATGTTTTTGACTTTCAACCCGAAAAATGCTATGCTTTAATAAAGAGAAGTAACGAACATTTTTTCCAATTTCACATACTTGAAGATGCTTTTGAAAACAATAATTTGATATTTGATTTTGAAATGACAGCCTAAATTTTAAATTTGAGAACGTTCCTAAGTAATTCCTACTTAAAATGAGTAAAATTTTTATTCAAATATTATTTTTAAATTGAAAATAAATATTGGTTTTGCGCTTTTTCTCTTATGAATAAAGAAAGGTAAGCAAAAGCTTTAAAACTCGACTAATAAATATTGGAAATAGTGATATAGCACTCGACTCAGTTTGAATCCGCAATGTTTCCTAAGAGATGATTTTCACAAGCTTGGAGTAAAATTAATGCTTAAATTCTTAAATTAAATTTAATCGGTGGCCTATTTTTGTTTCCGTAAACACAGAGTGATAAGTGTTAAAAATTTCAAAACGTCTTTAAAAGTGACGCTGCAATAAACGGAAAACAAACTATTCTTTAGTACCAAAAAAAAGCTTGCTCATAGTTCTAAAATAGCCCCTTTGTCATTCGGGAGATGTCCATCTTCTCTGTGTGACGAAAAGCAAGCAAAATTTCTCCCCTCGCACTGACAACTTCAACGAGAGCTCTTCTCTTTCACATATATACATCACTGTTGTATAAAGTGTGCACGCATCCTGAGTGCGTTTGTTTATTTCCTTTCACCTCTTCCACTGAATCGCACCAAAGTGTTAGAGTATTAGCTAAAAAATTCTCTGAGGTGGATGCAGATACTTTCACAGAGGTGTACACGCCGGTGAGCACTTTGGTGTATAATTTGCTTAGAAAAAGCGAGGGACACGCAAAATCAGCAAAATAAAACAATTTGTCGTTAAATTTTCAGTTTTCATTGCAAATTTTTCATAGCAAGACCAGATCTACTCTCTATTAATTAAAGTTCACAGAAGTGTTCGCTCACCATCACGCGCCAGTGATCACTTGGGTGTGTTTAGGCGAGAGCACGTGAGAGTGATTCGTGCGAAGAGAATGTTATTCTCTCGCACCAGCTTCTTTCAACACAAGCACGCACTCAAAGTCATCTGTCTGGACACTGAGAAGAAGTGCGCTTTCCTCTTTGTGTGGAGCGGGGCAAATGTCTCCGCAGAGTATAATTGAAACCTACGCCCTGGTGTATCACTCTAGTGAAATGCCATCTCTGCTCATTCCTATGCCGTTTGGAAGGAAACGACGAAAGAGGTGAAGAGCGAAAGATTATTTTTGTAAGAATATGGACTTACACTAGTTATTATATGATGCCAATATATCCTCCTAATCTCAGTTGGCTCTCATGCAATCGTAGCGTATGTTGGTAACTCAAAACTTTCCGGTTCGAAACCTGTTAACTGTTCATGTTTTTGCCTTTCTCATATAGAAAGGCTATGCAATCACTGTGAAAATCGACTTTTGAACCGAAGCCCGGAGGGCCGAATATCATATACCATTCGGCTCAGCTCGACGATTTGAGCAAATGTCTGTGTGTGTATGTGTGTGTGTGTGTGTGTGTGTGTGTGTGTGTGTGTGTGTGTGTGTGTGTGTGTGTGTGTGTGTGTGTGTGTGTGTGTGTGTGTGTGTGCATGCAACAAAAATATGCACTCACTTTTCTCAGAGATGGCTAAACCGATTTTCACAAAGATTCAAATGAAAGGTCTCATAGTCCCATAGTCTGCTACTGAATTTGATTCCGATCCGACTTCTGGTTCCGGAGATATAGGATGATATGTACCAAAAAAGTGAAAAAAAAATATGCACTCACTTTTTTCAGAGATGGCTGAACCGATTTTCACAAACTAAGATTCAAATAAAAGGTATTATGATCCCATAGCTTGCTATTGAATTTCATTTGAATGTGACTTCCGGCTCCGGAATTATATGGCACTCAATTATCTCTGGAGCAACTCAACCGATTTTTGCAAACTAAGATTCAAATGAATGGTCTTATAATATCCTAAAAATTGTGGAACATTTTATCAGGATCCGACTTTCGGTTTCTGAACTAATGCGTGATAAGTGGAAAATTACCAATTTTATTAGTATTTTTCCACGAACGATGGTTAAAAACAGGTACAAATCCCATAAAACTGTCTGATAAATTCTTCTAGTTTGCAGAGCTTGTTAGTTTGTGGGCATGAAAACTTAATTCGGCACTGGTCCCCTCTTTTCCTGTTCCGAGAGCACCGAAAGTGGAGAAGAAAAACTCCTAAAACTAAATTTACTTTGATTTCTCTGCGATGCTTGAACCGATTTTCACAAATATTTATTTGAATTAAAGTTCATACTGTCTTTAAACCTACTGTGAAATTTCATCCGGATCCGACTTCCGGTTCCGCAGTTGCAGGGCGATGAGTGTCAAAGTTTTCAAATCGCCATATAGAGTGACAATATGTACAACACCGAAAGAAGAAGAAAACACAAAACGAACAAGGCGTGCTTTGTTCTATTTCGTACACGTTGTGTAGTGATGTCAATAAAAATAACAATAATAATAATAATATTAATAATAATCCTATTACATGTTTTATGCTGTTTAGCTTGACTTACATATGCAGAAGTAACAGAAACGCAGGTTCGTTTCGTTTGTTAGATTTCGTTTAATTGGTTTAATCGAAATAGAGCATGAGATAGTAAGTATAGGTTTAACTACGTTCAAAACTGTTCCAATTTGTAGGTCATATTTGTTGGTAGTAAACGAACCAACTTCGGCTATTCCGTTTATCTGAATCCGGTTTCGGATGAATTGGAAATAGTGATCAAAAACTGCAAAAACGATCTCACTTACTTTTCTTTGAGATGGCCAAATCAATTTTCACAAACTTATAGGTTCAAATGAAAAGTCTTACAGTTTCATGCGGAATTCCTTAATTCGTTGTGGATACTACTTTCGGTTCCGGAACTACAGGGTAAACAGGTTTTATAGAGTTTGTCAGATTAGATCCGAACTAATTATTCTATTTCTATTCAATAAACAGTTGTTTTGCGAGTTTCACGATTATATTTATGATGTAATGAGTAATATGAGAAAGGCATCATTACACCACTAGGTGGATTAAAATAGGTTTTTTTTATCGCAAATCAAATCGCCTAAATGTATGCAATTTCATCTTACTTCACGAAATCTATTTATAGATTTGCACGGTAATGCCTTTCCTCCCAAAAAATGGGTAATAACAGCTGAAAAGTCGTACTAAAATTGTAACAAATTTAGATATAATATTGATATTTACATATCAAGTTTTGTAACAATTTTGTTATCACCTAGGTTAAATTCAGTTATATTTTTTGTTATTTTAACTATTAACTAGGGCAAGATTATGACTAATTTAGATAGATAAAACGAAACAACCCCAGATACAATTTTGTTATCCCTTGTTGATCGGGACATTAAGGTGAATACCTATATAAGTGAATAATATAAATCAATATAATTTTTTTATGTCAAATATTTTGGAAAATCATGAAACTTCCAGATCTGGTGTAATCTAAAAAAAATAAGGATAACAGCAGATCTCGACGTTTCAAGCATTTCTAAGACAAAACAAGAAAACCGAATTACTTTGAAAATTTGGATAAAAAAAACCGCGAAAAAACCGCATACAATAAATGTTGCTTGAAATATATCGCTCAAATCAGGATGATATGTCACTCAGATTTTAGAAAGTTTGTTCTTTTAGAATATGCAATAAAAATGTCGATGTTTCGAACCTCAACTGTGTAGATAACCTTTGAACGAATAAGAAGCATTTCCCGGTGAAGCCGGGTAAATTAGCTAATGTATTCAGTTCAGTTTTCGGGATCAAAGCTATAACCTTAGTCAGATCTTTCTAATATTAAAGTAAAATAGTAGCACAAATGACTTCCTGTTTGCCATGGTTTCTCTTGAACATATAGAATGAATGTTACCAATACATGTAATTATGCATCGTTGATAGATTTTCAACATAACTGTTTTTCAAAACTGACCTCTTTTTGTAAAACGTTGGGAACAAACTTGTAAGACTAACTCAAATTCTTTGCAACCGTCAACAGTAATAATTCGGAAAAGATGTTATAAATTTTACGGTACCACGAATACATTGTCGAAAGCGTTTTTGGTTCATCAGACATACTCCAGTACAAAATAGGCATCAAAAATCATGACAAGAGGCGGACAGATTGATTTTGATAATAGACATGAGAGTTAAGTGGTAATGCGTACGTGAAAGCCACAATCGCTTTCCATCTGAAGCCACTCGTGAGTACTCCATCGGTAGGTAGCCGCAGTGGTACAGACTGGACTTTAGCTGCGTGTGAAATGTTGTCTTCCACTCCAATTCCTTCCCCATTATCCACTCCTTCGGCTCCTCGGCCGGTGTTGACCGTACATTGGGGCCGTTAGCATGGAAGACATAGGAGCGCGGAGCTTCCAATCCAGAGCCCGACCGACCGACCGAAAGGTTCAATCACCTTTCGCTGCGTGGTAACTAGTCTTTTTTGTGGTAGTTTTTCATTTTTTTTATTTATCCGGTGGTTATGTATTTGATTGCTGCGGGCTCCTCGGCATCGTCGGTTTAACTTCATTGATCAACAAGGGGCTTGATTTTTCGAGAGCAAAGGGTCCGATTAACTGACCCAGCATCTTGTCCACTCGTTGGTCAAGGGTTCGTGAGGTAAAACCTTTTTTCTTCTGCACGCCTCCCACTTTGCACTCACCTTGCTCACAATTCCGAAAGCGGATCTTGCCGGTGGCTTCGAACCGGACCGGACAGCAGCGTACTTGCAGGACAGGAAAATAAAACATAAAAATGAAACTTTCGCTTTCAATAACAAGATCGATAATACTTGCTGCACCCTTTCAGCCATGCCCGAGCAATCTCGGTAAGTAAAGCCGTCGATCCGAACCGAATGCTATCATCGAAATCAAGTCATTCGCTAACGTTACTCTACCAATCAAGATGTTTACAAGTCCATTGTAGTTGTTGTTTACGTTGGCTTTTATCTGCCCAACTACATCGGACTGTTCATGGTTATCAGAGGAAAATAGTATTCAACTTTCGTGGTAAATTGATCAAAACTGGTTGTTAGTTGCTAGTTGGGCCAGTAAGTTGTGGCTGGTTTGGCATATTAAGGAGTCTGCAAAAAACTTCTTTGGTGTTACTATTATATCATTTCATTTAAAGATCAAAATTGGCCTGATTTAAACGTCCCGAAGGGATGCTTTAACAATCGACTGAGTGAGTACACGAGGACATCAAAGACACGATGGGTGGGCGTATTGAAATCCAGTGACCAGCGGGGTTTTATTTGCTAAAGGGGATTCTACATGTTATGCTTTATTCGGAATTTCCCTCCGCATTGACTCTATGGTAAGCGGTATGGTTTTATTATTTCACAATTTTCGATGCGAATAAAATTTGCTTTTCCCGCTGATATCACAACAGGTACTACGGGGTGGTCGAAAATACCGTTCCATATGCTACCGAACGAAATATTGTTCTCTGTTCGAGTTTTCTAACAGGTGTTTGACTCATGACTTATTGCTGCATTCTTGCTGTGCTTTTGTGATGGTTTGTTTGTTTTTGGCTTGGTTTTCTGTTATTATTGTGCTGCAGGATACTGACGTTTAATCGAAGGGCTTTTGTTCAATTCAAATCAACTCAATTCTGGTTATTGCACAGGAATACCACCCAGAATTAGTGAGAGCTATTCAGTAGACTTTATATAAGTTAATTTTTGAATTCATTGATTTTAATGACGTAACATATTCTTGTCTGCTTCTGCCTGTAATTTTAGAACGTAATATACGAAAGGTTTTTCTTTTGCTATTTAATTTCAATTGTATGCATGTTTGAGGAAAATTTTGACATCTACAGAAAATGGTAATTAACTTCAAGAATTCACAACCAATAAACAATTCGATTGAATTTACTGTGCTGTAATGGACAGCGCGAATAGCAAATTATGTTGCAACAACTTATTCCTGACTAGTTTGCAACAAAAAATACTTATATTTTTAGTTGCAAACTAGTCAGCACTTCATAAGTGACGGCAAAGAAGAAATGAACAAACATTCTCGGGAAATCCCGTTGATTTGTCAGTCTTTTAGGTATTTTTTTTTTCTAATTATATTCCATTATGTCCTTAGAGGAATTGGTAACATGTTGTTGGATTAATAATTGCTGAACGAATTCAAGACATTGTACTTTTTTAATCCTTCTGAACGGCTCAATTATATTATTTATTTAAATTTTTTATATTAGAGATTAGAGACGAACTATTGATTCGATGTTAAAACCAATTTTCGTTCTGCTTAGAGGGCTGAAAGAAGAGTGAAAATAATGAGCCACGATTGGTATTGGTTATTCGGGGTCGATGTCAAAAATTAAATTTAATAAGGTTAAAAAGTACTTTAACTGCGAACGTAATCAGCGCTTTTCTTCTCTTCCTCCTGAATTCGCTTGATGTCCCTAAATGCCCCACCATTTCGTCGAAGTAGCTACTTTGAAATCACCCATTATTAATTAAAACTCCGAGCAATTCGATGGATTCGTTAAATTGAGGACTAAAACTATCTCCAAACCACCTCAGAGTAGTGGCAGCTGGTCAAATCGAACCAAAAGTAGACTTTGCCAATATGCTTCCGGATGAACAACAATTCACACTTTTCCTGGCATACTTCGAAGTAAACTAGTAACGGAAATGGTTCCATTTTCGGACGAACTTGTCTGCAAGCAAGAACTTGAATCTTCTCGGCATATCCTTGCGTCCAGCCGCGATGTGAAGGGTTTAATCAAAATCCAGTCGTTCAAAAGCCTTGCATGCTTTTCACGGAATTCTACTTCATGTGCCGATTCGTATGTTCACTGGCTTTGTTTCACTTGTATCGTTCCTTGACAAGGATGTTTCGTACCGTAGGATGAAATTTGGCACTGTACTTTTTGGCCACATCCGGAGCGGAAACACCTTTCGTGTCTGCTATTAAACATTGCATTGGAGGGTGTGACAAGAAGAGCGAGGATAGACATAAGTAGCACGATTTTCAGGAAGTCCGTCTAGCTACTTGGTTTCGCTGATGATATTGACATTATAGCACGGAACTTTGAGAAGATGGCAGATACATACATCAGACTAAAATCTGAGACAAAGTAGATCGGACTAAACATCAATGTGTCAAAGACAAAGTACTTGAAAGGCAGGGACTCGAGAGAAAACAATGTCAGCCACCCATTACGAGTTCTAATCGGTGGTGATCAAATCAAAATGGTCGATGAGTTCACTGGTGACTGCCGATAATGACACCAGCAGAGAAATTCAGAGATGCATCTTGTCAGAAAATCGTGCTTACTTTGGACTGCGCTAGATGTGGAGAAGGTGAATGAACCATGAACTGCACCAGTTATTGGGATGATCAACCCTCGTCCAAACGGCCAATGTCGGGTGGTTACGGTTGGCCGGGCATGTTGTCATAATATTAGAGAAAATCCCGATTAAAATGATTCTCGAGAATGATCCGACCGGTATAATAAGAAGAGGCGCGCAGCGGCCAAGATAGATCGATCAAGTTGAGGAGGGCCTGCGGAATAGGTGACGCTTCCTATATACAGCAGAAACCCGCGAGGTCTACGACTGAAAGAATGAAATGTATCGGAAACACATCGACGCACTTCAACATCTTTCTGCGCAGTTTACGATTCCTGGTTTTTCGAAAATTTACTGATCCTTCACTGATTTCACATTCAGGATTTCCTCATAGGACTTGACCGTTCAGCAAACTGTTGTTTTCAAAAGCTTCGGTGGTTCAGCCAGCCTTGAATTACTGCAGATTTAACAGGTGCTCGTAAACACTATTTTGTCTTCCCACGAATTTCATTCGACGTTATTTCTACGGTCTACGGTCTACGGTCGTCTACGGTCTACAGTCGTCTACGGCCTGCGGTCATCTACGGTCTACAGTCGTCTACGGTCTACGGTCGTCTACGGTCTACGGCCATCTACGGTCTACGGCCGTCTACGGTCTAGGGCCATCTACGGTCTACGGTCTACGGCCATCTACGGTCTCCGGTCTACAGTCGTCTACGGTCTGCGGTCGTCTACGGTTTACGGTCGTCTACGGGATACGGCCGTCTACGGTCTACGGCCGTCTACGGTCGTATGTTCAAGCCCCGACCTGGAAGGATTCGTAGTGTCAGTAGAATTGTAGCACCAGCCATGCAATGGTTCTGTACACTCTGAATCGGCTGCGAAGTCTGTTGAAACAGAAGGTCAAATTCCACTACAGGAAGGTAATACCAAGGCTTTGCTTTTGGTCGTCTAAGGTCTATGGTCGTCTACGGTCTACAGTCGTCTACGGTCTACGGTCGTCTACGGTCGTCTCCCATATAGCAATTAAAATATGTTAAAATTGGCATGTTTCACAATTGCTACAGAACGGTTATTCATGTTAGATATGTTTGACAAATGATTTTACATGTTTCTGTAACATATGTGAAAATCGTCTATCTTACCGCTTGTGAAACCAAATCAAAAACCTAAAAGGATTAAGTTGCATATCGGTTTATTTAATTGATTGTACAATAAGTTCATTTGAACTGTTTCATTTTCGGTTTCTACTTAACAAATATAACTGCTATGAAACATATCAAACAAGAAACTTGTTGCACATCATACAAGCAAACTGCGCTTTTTCAATCGCACAATCGTTTCGAGAAGAGTGAAGAAATACAATGCTAGAACAATGTTTGCTACTTGGGCTACGATCAACGGTCATCTACGGTCTTTGGTCTATGGTCTACGGTCTACGGTCGACGGTATCCGGTATACATGAATTTGCGTGAACTACTACAATCGATTTATATGCATCTTCTTAGTTATAAAATCACTACAATCGATTTATACGCATCTTCTTAGTTATAAAATCATTAAATCTTATAAGATGTAAGATCACAAGATCTTTCCGAAGTGTGTACCACTTCTTCAGTGCGGGCAGCACAGAAA
The DNA here is from genome assembly GCF_030247185.1 of Malaya genurostris. NCBI lineage: Eukaryota > Metazoa > Arthropoda > Insecta > Diptera > Culicidae > Malaya > Malaya genurostris. The sequence continues at coordinate 43,108,804 of NC_080570.1, read as the reverse complement.
GCAAATCCATCTCAAGAACTATGCTCGGTACGAATTACATTAGTACTGACGCTGGCTGAATGAAAGGTCGCTATTTAAATATTTGCGTCATAAAACGTTTACAGTCAGTAAGGCGGGGCTAACGGGACGTTGCTCTTTAAGATCGATTTTTGATTATTAAAAACTCCGAATTTTCGAATTTATTCCATGTTACATAAGATCCAAACATTACCAATTTTTGGGTGCAAAAGGCCCCCAAATGCGTTCTTCTAAAATACGTCAGATCTACTGAATATTGATACAAAAAAATAGACACTGATTTGTTAAGAACGGCGCACAAAGCGGATCAGTCACAATCACTGCTGAATTTATTGGAGCGCATTTTCTTTTGATGAGAAAGACCAAATGATCAATCCGTTACGAATAGACAAACAGAAAGGTGGGCAACAATGCTGCCATGTTAAAATCTTGTACTATTCTCTCTAACACACATGAAATGTTCGAATAGTTCCGTACACGTCCAGTTGAACAGCGAGTCTGATATGTCGCACTATACATAAAAACCTTCGTCCGAGTGCGAGCAAGACAAACAAGCGTAATGAGTTTTTCTTCTTTATGCTCATTCAATTCAAAAGTTTGAGTACCTTAATCTGTAAGTGAATTATGATTATCTGCTTTATTCATAAATTGCTGATTATATTTTCGTTTCGGCATGAAGAAAGAATATTGTCATTACGTTCAGTATAACTCGAATCTCACGGAAAAATTCAGTGAAGTTTACTAGACAAACAGCTATTATTTTTTTCTTCACATAAGTAATCGGACACTTTCATGAGAATTTGCTTTTTGCTACTGGTACGACTACGAATCAACGCTGGAGATGAAAAGATTGTGTTTTTGAAGGTAATTTGCTGGTCATGCTTATATGTAGGTTAAAATTTCATTTCATCCGATCAGTTTTCTTTTCGCCGCTCGAAGTGCCTCAGTATATCAGATTGGTATAAATAATCAGGACGATTGACTCGTTTTTAGTAGGTAAGCTTTAAACTTGTAACCACCAGTTTAACCGTGGAAAGAAGCGGAGGGGTTTCGTGTGAGTTGGTCAGATCAGCTCGCATGAAAGTCACTCCCAGAATAATGTGGCTACAAAGGCACGTTAATGTGCATAACCAAAGTGAAAGGATGATGGACGCCCCGAGGGGCGATTTAACTTTTAGCTTTGCTTTGGTTTGGGTTGTTTAGATAAAATGCTTGCCTTCGGTTCTGTGTACTCTCGAATTTAGTTACCTGTGACTTTCTAGAAAGTAATGGAAGCGTGAAAGTAGTTTGACTGGTTGACAATGTTCTCGGTAATATATAAATTGAAATTTACCGAACCTGAAAAAACTTGTGATGCACAGTGAAACAAGAATAAAATTAATAAACAATCATTCAACATTCGTGAACTTGAGTTCAAAACAATCAACGTTTACAATTTTTTTACTATAGCCTGTAATGAAATCAGACATGGATTATTAGTGAAGCCATACAAAAACCACAAGACCGCCATCCCATCCCACCTCAGTTGAGTGGGAGAGAAAGAGCCTGTGCTTGGCGATGATCGATCGGCAATTAGTAGTCGATGGAGGCAATCAGTTTTTCCGCGGTACGAATCCGCCGTCGTAGCTCATAAATGTATGTACTGCTGGAGCGGAGGCTGAGTGGGCTGTAGTGCGCCAGGAAGAGGGTCACGTGCAGAGGAGAGGGGGTACACACATTATACTTGCATTACACCGCATTCGCATTGCCGTAGCCGGATCTGGATGATGACGGTGAAAGTGAAAGAAGTGAGTTTTACGAAACATGCCAAACTCTACGAATCATTTGCTGTTGGGTGGAGCACCACCCTCCCCACCCCCGTGCCATTCCTTGATATGGTGGCAGAGGTGATGGTTGATTTGCTCGTGTTATGTCTGATGTGTGTAAGTGAAGTTTTGTAAGAGGAACCGCCAGAGACAGAAAGAAAAAGAAAGACCATGAATCGGGTGGCGGGTGGTGGTGCAGAAATGGTTGATCGTCCGTGCGGCCGCAGCGGCGCAGATACTACTATTTTTATGTACGTTCGCGGATACTAGTCGCGTCAAAGAAAATCAATCATAAATGTCGTAAAATAACCAGTTGCAGATCGGTTCCCGCTTTGTTTATAGTCTGCTTGAGTCGTTGGGTCTGCGAGGGAAAAGCTTTTTAGTTTGTTGTCATAACCTCTACTGCCCGAGGATTCGCATTAAGTAGCGCGTTACGAAATGTTTCTAAAACGTCCGCGGGAAATACGGAAAGCTATCGTAATAGACAATAACTGATTAGCTTAGTAATGTTCATCGGATCGTTTAAATATTCAAGTCTAAAGGCATCCGTAATAAATTGTTAGATGATTCAAAGTTAATTATTAACATGCTGGAAATACTTGAACGCTGATATATTAAAACCACATACCCGAAAAAACTACGTGGTAACTCCGCAATAAAACACATTTTATAGTACATTAGTTGTTCTAGTTTCAACAAAATACGAGTACTAATTAGTGATTAAAATTGATAAATATATTAACCCAACAAAAGCAAGTATACTGTGCTATATCGTGCCACTAGTATTCTGTTTTAAATAAAAACTTTGGACTGATCCAACCAAAACCAAAGATAAAATAAACGAAAAATCTGAAATACCTGGAACAAAAGTAGAATATTTGAAACCGGGTGCCATTCTAAATTACAAACACAATCGAAAAAGGCTTAGGTGGTCATCAGAATCAGGGATAGCAAGTTACACGTTTTTTTTGTTCCATGTATGTGTTCTACCTAGAAAACTGTATTTTACGTTTTCTAAGCAGAAAATCTCGTACAAATAGAAAACACACTAACTTCACAACTACATAGTCTGAATTAGGTCCTGAGCGCAACGTTTTGAACAATTTTACGATGACGCCCAATTTTTTTCATCTGATTGATCGGACAACGAGATTCAATACAGATCTACGTCAGAAAGCAACAAACAACAACGAAGCTTTTTGCTATGTTGTGAACAACTGATCTTGAATCCTGGCGTGAATTTACTAACAATGAAAGAAACTTTAACTTATTGTGAATTGAACCATACAGGTAATTTGCTGTTATGATTTTTCTTCTTCTTTTCATGGGCGAAGTTTCGGCTAATATTTTGTTTATAATGTGATAGAATTTGTTTACTTCGACGTCGACATTTCCTTCTGTACTCAGTGTGTTCCGCCAATTTATTATACTTAACGTCTACACTTGACTTCTTCAAAGTCAATTTTATTGTATTCCGGCACTTCCTCATATTCCAAGTCGTAGGGAAGGGATGCATTGTGTGTAAATAGTGAATATTCAATTGCGGTGTGAAATGCTTCATTTTTCCATAATGGCAGGTTTGATGCGTTCACACAAAAGTCTTCTGTGCAGTTTGTCTTTGGATGCTATATATCATTCTCTAAAATCTCCTTTAGAATTTCATTCTGAGCCTTACGCTGGATTTTCTTAGAAATAGATTTTTCACCCTTTATTTCGAATTCTGGGTGTTGAAACATTAATCTAGTGGAATTATTCTACTAAACGTTCAAGTGACAAATTAGTGAAAGAAAATCAGCGGTAAAGTATTTGTTTGTTCCGCGATAGCATTTGCAATTTTCTATCAGTTTTCACCAATAAGAACTGTTAATGAAGACTTTCTTGGACTTCAGTTTCGGATTTGATTGAAACGCTTACTCGGGAACTCCATGAATTTTGTGGCGCATCCGAGTACTTTGAAATCGAAATGTATTAAGTTGCGCGCAAATACAACCAATTCTGAAATTTAATCTACCTATTAATTACCTACCCTCATAAGCAGTCACATACCCAGGTCCTGCCCAAACCCCCCTTCCCCTCTTGCTCTCATATAGAAAGGCTACAATAACTGTGAAAACTTAACCGAGGCCCGGAGGGCCGAGTGTCATATGTCATTCGAATCAGCTCGACGAACTGAGCAAATGTGTGTGTGTGTTACAAAAATGCAAATGCACTCACTTTCCTATTGAATTTCATCCAGATCCGACTCCCGGTTCCGGAGATACAGGATGATATGTAGCAAACAAAAAATTGAAAAAATATAAACTCACTTTTTTCAGAAATGGCTGAACCGATTTCAACAAACTTAGATTCAAATAAATGCACCAACAGCCCCATAGCCTGCTGTTGAATTTTATTTGGTTCCGATTTCCGGTTCCGGAGTTACATGGTCATATGTGAAAATTAGAGAAAAAGTGTGCACTCATTTTTCTATGAAATGGCTCAACCGATTTTTACAAATTAAGATTCAAATGAAATGTCTTATAGTTTCCTAAAAAAATCTAGATCATTTCATCCGGATCCGTTCTCTGGTTCTGGAACTAAAGCGTGATAAGTGGAAAATTACCAATTTCATGAGTATTTTTTCACAAACGATGGTCAAAAACAGGTACAAATCCCATAAAACTGTCCGATAAATTATTCTTGTTTGCAGAGCTTGTTAGTTTGTGGGCATAAAAACTTAATTCGGCATTACTGGTCCCCGCTTTTCCTGTTCCGGAAGCACCGAAAGAGGTGAAGGAAAACTCCAAAAAAAGAACTCACTTGGATTTCTCTGTGATGTTTGAACCTATTTTCATAAATCTTGATTTGAATTAAAGCTCATATTATTATTAAATCTACTGTAAAATTTCATCCGGATCCGACCTCCGGTTCCGCAGTTACAGGGCGATAAGTGTCAAAGTTTTCAAATCGCCATATAGAATGACAATATGTACAACACCGGTACGTGGTGGAGGAAGAAAACACAAAACAAACGATGCGAGCTAAGTTCTATTTCGTACACGCTATGAAGGAATCGAAACGGTTACGGATGTCTGCTAATGGTGTTTGATATTGGAAAAAGACGGTGCTGCGGTTGATAAAAATTTTAGCTATTCTATGATAAGTGCGATTGAAAGAATAAACGAATGTCACTGAATTCAAATTTATTGGGAAAAATATGCAATTTCCACAGCCAATAGTGCAGTAATACCATACCGGTGTTGTAATGATGTCAATAATAATAATGCTGATTCATCCTGTTTAGCTTGACTTACATATGTAGAAGTAACAGAAGAGCAGGTTCGCTTCGTTTGTTAGATTTCGTCTAATTGGTTTAATCAAAATACAGCATGAGATAGTAGGTCTAGGTTTAACTAAGCTCACAACTGTTTCAATTTGTAGGTCATATTTGTTGCTGACAAATAAACCAACTTCGGCTATTCCGGTCATCTGAATTAGGTTCTGGAAGAATTGGAAGTGGATTAAAACAGGTATTTAGTCTTATAAATTGAAAGGCATCAATCGGAAACGTGAGTGGATTGAATATTTATGAGGTGAAATCGATCTATTTCGTTGATTTAATACCGGATGCTATCAAAATTTTCACAACCAAAGATTTTTTTTTCATTTTCAAAATGTCTACCGATTTCGGTTACCGGCACTCCAAGGTGTTCGGTTGAGTCGAATTTTCTACTCACGGTGATTCGTTCTCTGCGACGTATGGCGGTACAACTGAATGACCGCCCAGGATAAAACTTTATTCCTGTATAAAGCTTATAAGAAAGATGTCGAATCTTTTTGAATTGTCTTCACTGCACATTTCTTCGGTGTTTGCTATACTTCAATCGTGATTTGTAGCGTTAGGGACAACTTTGATACCTGCCAGAATATGTTATTGATTAATCATCAAACTGTAAAAGGTTATTAAAAGAGCGTTTTTGTGTGTCGTAAATATGTAACTTTTACTCCTATTCCGTAGTTCTATAATAAATTCATTTTGTGTTTCGATCGAGTTCGACTTTTCCAAACAAATTATACCTTATTCGAAATGCCAAATTGGTATTTTTCATTCGGTCGAATGTAGGGTTGTTTATTATGCCTGAGAAGTAATAGTCCCAAGTTTTTGTCAATTATTATTGTTTCTCATAATCTATTTATATACCGATTACAAAGCCATTCGACGATCGTTTACTTAATAATTATAAACATATGTGATGACACTAATAATTGCTTTTAATTTCATGTTAATCATTCATAATGAATAGACCTTCCGCAGTTTCCAATAACGAAATAAATATCTAAAAATCAAGTATCATACAATCAAACACAACAAAATTATCACAGTTCGTGCTCGCAACGCATCCGACGCAGTCCAAAATTTCTTACGGTCGCGACGACAGAAACAAAGACAATACAGTGCAGTGAACAATAGAGTGTGCGAAATGGGCAAATACGATTTAACAAAGCCTGAAACTTGGCCTACAAGGCCAAATTCAATTTGTATTGATTTCAAGCGCTGCAAAGTTAGACCTGCAGCAACCGAAATTGAAATCTTGCTTAAGGAACGTATGCATCTAAACGTTAATGATGTTAGTGAGATTCAATTCAACAAGGCGTCGAACTGTGTGTACATTATGTTTAAACGTGAAAAAGATGCAATTGCATTTGCTTCGGTTAATAACGGGGTGCACAGTATTGATCATGACAATGTTAAATATAAAATCCCTGTGTACATGGTGGACAATGCCATAGAAGTACGCGTGCATGACCTTCCCCCGCAGACCAGCGAGGGGTATGTTCGGGAATGTATGTCGCAGTACGGTGAAGTTCTTTCCATCGAAAAGGAAGTATGGCGGAATTTTTTCCCGGGTATCCGGAATGGCGTGCGAGTGGTACGTATGCAACTACGTAAAGCAATTCCATCTTTCATCATTTGTGGTCAAGACGGGATACATCCGTGTAAAACGTTGATTACGTATGAAAATCAATTGGTTACATGTCAGTTTTGTGAACAACCTACACACTACGGCAAACCTTGCACTGAAACTGCGAAAACAAACAAAACAAACAAAAACAAGGACATCCGCTCAACAACGGAAACTAGTGAATGCAGTGCTCCTGTTTCAAAAACACCTTCACCATCTAACCAACTATCAACTGCAATCAATGTACAAAGCGCATCTGCGGCAACTGCAAATGAACCCAATACGGCGATCAACAACGAAAACAAGGAAACGGAAACCGCTCACAACTCCAACGATATAACAATGGATGATACGAGCAACGGACAAAACGACCTCCAATCTTCGCTAGAAGGAAATGGAAGCTCCTCTCCCCCTAGAAGAAGGGTGACAACGAGATCCAACAATAAAAAAATAAGTTTATGTAACAAAAACATGGGTAAATCGGCCACGTAAAGCTATACGCAAATTGGCCTGAATAAAAATTGTTGAAAAAAAAAAAAAACAAAATTATCTGTCTCATGACATTAGTGACGTTAAATAAAGTGGAATTAAATGCATATTTTTTTTCTTGATCCTATATTCTCCTACTATCTCCTGATTATATGATAACAGAATTATATTTCATTTGGACTCTTTGTATGTGATCCTTTAAGTATTCACGTAAAAATTTTGTTGCTCAACATAGTTTTAAGGTAAATAATGCAATGAGTAGTTTCAAAACTGAATGTATGATATGAGTAACAAAAATTCTAAATCGCACTATCTGACAAATCGATAAACCACGCGGATTGTGTTATTTTTCAAATTGAAATCGTTTCCTCTGTAATATGAATATTGTAAAATGTTATGAAATTGAATTTACAATTTCTTTTAGCGGAGGTTCTTTTTTTAAAAAAAAGCTAAACCGATCACTTCGGGAGTCAATTGTAGAACATTTTATTTTCAATACATTTTTGACAGCAATATCAGATTGTAATCTTAATTTGATTTCATCTCATCAATTTCTCAACTGATATCACATTACGTTATTATTTTGCTGTTTGCTTTTGGAAAAAAAACTTACGAGGCAATAGTTTGGTGAAACTACAAAAATGATCATATTAAATGCAAAAATTTAATGAATGCATTAAAATAGGACTAAGTTAATAAGGCGATACAAAAATGCAAAAGTAAATTTCAATGGAACATCTATTCCTCCAATTTTATGTTGCGTTTTACAAAATGCTTCGACATTCTGTGGCAGTTGGCCGGAACCACAACCGTGATTCTCAATTTAAAAGTCTTAATTTCCTGATCGTAGTACTGTTATTCTAATCGATAATTTGCGTAGATGTATGGTAAAAGATGCTGAATGAGTATTTAGTTAGTAATGACTATTTCTTTGTTAGCCATTCTTCTTAATTGCTTTGATTTTTGCAGAGCAAGCAGTTACATGGCGTCTCAGTAGATTCAAACGTTGTGGAAAACCCTGCACTCCTATTACTTCTATAAATCGAATCTATGCGAAGAAGCGTTAAATTGTGTTTAATATAATAAAAACATGAGAAAATAAATCATCCCTGGAATTAAAAGATTAGACTTGCCTCTATAATCAATATTCAGAATATATTTTTGTCACTCTATTTGCATTGCATATTGATATTGCGTATTGGACTTGATCATTCTTAATCATATGTGATTTTAAAAAATATCACTGTAGATATTTCAGTCCATTTTCAAAATCATAAATAAAATAAATATCAAACCAACACGAAAGAGAATATAAACTGCAAAATTTTCACTTTACAAAAGTGATTGTCCTCAGGTGATTCAACTCTAGCTTTTTTAAAATCTATCTGCCATTACTTGCCGCAAAATTTCAACAGCACGGAGTACGAACGTGAGAATAGTATTCGGTGAAATCTGAATAAACTGTTTCATTAGTTTTATTGCAGTAGGAAGTACATTATATGTACATTAGTATACGATTTTAAACGACGTTTTGAAGCGGACTATCAGTTTTATTTATCAGTTTAATTTTTATCCAACCCAATCGTTTCGCCATCTTCCAATGATAAGTAATGATATTACGTTTAAAGTTTTCTAAACTAATTTGTGATGTTCAACGCACACTTTTTATCAGGGCATCTACGAGACAATTAAACTAAGCAAAATAAAAAATTGCTTCCATCGCATCGCTAATTTTTGTCTTCAATTTTTTTCGTACACTTGCATTCATGATTGCTGGCATTTTGACTCGCAGTGTGTCAAAAATTGACTCAATGTAACCGCTATTCGTGCCTGATGATATCTGCTCTTGAAATGGTAGAGAATGGCTCACGGCGGAATAGCAACCAGCATGAAAAAGCAAGATCTCTTCTCTCTTGCGAGTCGCTCAGGCAGTCACATATTAAGCATAGCTTTTGCCTCGTCCGGCATTACATGCTTTGCTGTCTCCGTTCTTGAATCGTTCGCAGGCGGTGAGCGTTAATGAGTTGCGTGAGGCGAATTCTCTTTATTCATATTTTTCCATTTTTAGTGAAATTTCTTGGGGTTCCGGTAACCGAATACCTTTATTGAAATGGCCAAAATTTATCGTTGTACTAAATTGATAATAATTATTTTTTCAATTAAATGAATCAACTTAGTTTCTTAATTAATTGTTAGCTAGGGACTTTAGCTTTTCCATTGATGTATAGATGTCCGCATAATGTGCACGAAGTCAGAAGTCAGAAGTTATAGTACAATACTGTAAAATAAAGTACGGGTACGAGCGTTAGCCATACCGAATAGTTGAAGTGAAGTGATGCATTCGTCAAGTCCAGTTTCGGTAAAAAATAGCCACGTCAAATTCGCAGTCAGCGGAAGTCAGAAACAGGTAATCAATTTTCGTCCTTAGTCCTATCATGTTCTGGTAGAAAATGGATACACTACTGCCATGCACAGGAATTTTCTGCAAGGGGTAACTATTGAATGTAAGTGGTTGAACAGGATTGTTTGAATACTCGCCTCTGAAGGGAGCCCAAGAGCTCCCATCGTTCATTGTAGATTGCAGTGCATTCAAACAGTTGCCACTAGAAGCATTCGCTGTAACGTTGAGGTTGCATGCTGCTTTCGAATGAAAACAAACGGATTTCGAATCAGATGGTTTTAAAAATTTACGAACTCTCTAAGCATTCGTCCTGATGACCAACCTGCTTATAAACAAATTCCATCGAAAATCGATGCAAACTTCAATTGAATCGATTCGCTCATTGTATTACAGAGTAAGTTAGTGTATATACAACCTAAATAGTGACAATTCAAATTTAATTTATATTGTAATAAACAATGCATTGAAAAATGAATGAAAATATAACACATTCGTAAGGAAAAGCAGTATGCCGAGTTTCCTTGCTCGCTGCTCGTTTTGGTATGGGACAAAGGGACCAAGTGGTAACAGAAGGCAGACGCAAATCAGCGGTCATAATAGCAAATTATTAAAAAATGAAATCTTATGACAAAGTCTCCGAGTTAAATTTCTTGAGGCCATGAAGCATTTGCCCTAAAAACGGTAAAAAATTGATTTATTCACTATCTGTCATGCCAATCAATGATAATAAACCGCACGCTGACTGTGATAGTAACGAAACAAACACGGAAGCAAACCAATGTTCTAACATTTTTTATAAGTTAAATAATTTCACTGTATAAGTTGTTCGAGCAAGTTATAATTCATTCCAACTCGTTAGGCTTACTAGTTCTAATTCACGTACTTCTTTTGTGCAACTACCGGAAGGTCGAATGTGACGCAACTATTCGTTTAATAAATACAATTGCAACCAGCTAAAGATTATCAGTTATCACAAACAAATTTGGACGCAGGATAATATAAACAAGCAAACGAAAAACTCTTCGATATTTTCATATCACTCGAACAGTTTGCGCAGTCACAACACATTTTGCCTACCGTACCGTTTGACCGTATCTTCATAGTAATCAAGCCGCTGTGTAATGAAGCTAAACGCCGCTGGAATGCCCAACCTAGAAACTAACACCCATTGGGTATCAATTGCTCCCGGCAGACGGCAACCGGACAACAGAACCGACCGTTCCGATTCGCTTTCTATTCGGGTACCCGCTGAAGCCGGCCCGGCAGTTTGACAAATGAAGGTAATGACGATAGAAGAGCTACGACGGCGGCTACAATGCAATGGGGTCTTCGTCGAAAAAGTGCAATTTCACAAATCAGTGAAAGCCGCGCAGCACCAGAAGGCCAACTTGCACTCTCGTTTCGATGCGATACATCAGTTTGCCATCAATTGATATCTGAAGTGAGCATGCAAAATTACGGTGCTATCAAGCAGGAAGCTAGCCCCGGGTCCGCCCCGGTTGGCTAGTGGTGTTGTCAGTCAGGTTAGGGGGGTGTGGGTTAGTGAACCATGTGGTGATGTGCTTACTCACCCGATTTATTCGACGAAAGCGCACAATTACCATATCTAGCGTATCTTGCCGTACATGTTGTACAACATTCGCTAGCCGAGCGGTCCCTCCACTGAAATTCGATCCACTTTGGCTTTCTATTTTTCTTTATTTTGCGGATGACTCTCTTTATTCCAGTGCTGCTGATATGCAGCACTAAGTAAATAACTACGATGATGCTTTACGCCACCACTGACCCAGATCGTGCGGGCACAAGGACCGAATTTCCAAGATCATGAATGCTGCCTTCGAGTGCCATGACAAAGCAACTCGCAGTTTGCCTTCTGGTGCCTGCCTGCTGGCTGTGCGGCGGCCCCGCAGATGATGAGCTACTCGTGGCTATTATGTGCAGTTAGGAAAATTATGTCATACATGTAAAAAAAGGAGAAAGAATACGCCACCGAAGGGCGTCCTCGGCAAGCTCACCAGCACTGGGTAGGTTAGGTACCCCAACATTATCGGGAGCTTTCTGTTGGCTGTCTGACTGAATGCAATCACAGTGCGCACTCGGAAACGACCACTTGCTAGCGATGAATAAATTACGGTGGCATCAACAAACAGCGCAGATTGCAAACGGGGGTCTCCACACAGCAGACACGTAGCACAGTTCCCACAGTGAAGCATAGGGTGTCCCAAACATCAGTGCTTTTTACTGTCGCCATTCAAGGGAACCAAACTTATCTTGGTTATCCTACGAAACGAGTGTGACAAGAGTTGAAATTGATGAGAAGCAGAGGACAAGATGACTACGGTTTTGATGGTGACAGCAGAGGAGCAAAATACAGCTATCAACGGAAGCATTAAAATAAACAAGTTCCCATTGGACAAGACTAGATGGGGATCGCAGAAGAAATCGAGTATTCGTACCTGCTACTGAACTCGAAGATAAGCAACAGTTTTTAGCTTTCAAGGGCGAAACAAAATGTTGCGAATGGATTGAAGTTTCTGTCCGTTTTTCCGTCGGTAAAACGCTTGAAGAATTATTCCGTCTGATCTCTAAGTGGCTCTGTCCGATGACAAACAATGCTGGGGAAACGGGTTTCACTTGCGTATGATATTGATATTATTTGAATTGAACAATGAAATGGTCAGTCTTGTCGATACAAATAAAGCGATCTGAAAGTAATTGGTTTGATGGTATCGAATAACTATCGATGTCATTTTTAAGCTTTTGTCTCGTTATGTTCGCAATCATGAATTAATTTCAAAAGCGAAATATTGAAAACAATGATCCATAAATATAAAGTTATTGAAAAATTTCATGGCAATCCAAATATTGAGATTTTGGAAAATCATTTTACTGCCACACAGAAAGAAAACGATTGGATTATGTCAGCAACATAACTGGATGTCGTGAATACGAATAACATGAATGATACTAGAATTCTGGAACCGAGTTATGAAGCCGGATGCTAGCATTGAATTCTGGACCTACATTCTGAAACTCAATTTTGATACTATACTCTGGAACTGAGTTCTGAACCTAGACTCGTGAACTGAATTCTTCATTTATGTTCTAGAACTGAATTCTGGATCTGAATTGAGGAACTGATCATTGAACTTGTGATCTGGAACTGAATTTCGGAACAGAATCCGAGACCAGGATTTCGATTTAGAGCTGAATTCTGAATTCTAATTACAGAAGTTCGGCCCAGAAAATTTTTCAAAATCTAGTCCCTGAATTCTGTTAAACTCCTAGAATTGTGATAGTAAATTTTGGATCCTAATTCTAGACCAGAATTCTGGAGCTAATTTTTGAAAGTTTGTGAAATGCATTTCAACAGAATTTTGGAAATTCATCTGAGTTTTGGATCTGAATTCTGGTCCAGGATTTCGGTCTGTAGTTCCAGAACTTCAGGTTTAAGACTCAATTTCTGAATTCTGAACCTGAATTCAAAGTCTGAAATCTGAACTGGAATTTAAGAACTGAATTCTGGTTCGAAACTCAATTTCAGCTCCAGAATTCTGTTACAAAATTCAGATCCAAGTTCAGCATTTATTTCCAAAAATTCGTTAATGATGATTTGTGGGACTGAAAAGTCCCTTGAATTGTCACGACCACCAGGATCTGCATTTAGATCTGAGACCGCTATTGACGTGTACATTCGGTAAACTCGTCCGAAATTTGACTCGAAATTAATTGATTTCCAAAGAAGATGAAACAATCTATTTTTTGCGGAATCATTTGGTTCATTTGGAACGTACAGTGAATTCCGACTCAAATTGCGGACAACTAAGCTCCCATGACGACTGACGACTTCCACTGGTAGGTCTTTGGTATGGTTTTACTATGTGCCCGGCTACGACTGTTCTTCGGCACAATTCTGCTGTTCGGCGCTCGCTTCATTCTAAAAGCGTGAGGTCTTCGATGTCGGCTATTCCGTATGTCTTGCATCGATAATCGATGCTCAGAAAATGATGGGAATAAGTGGAATGTTCATTTTTTATACCGATGCAGTTGTACAGCAGCAGTTATTTTGTTTTCTTCCTCAGAACGCATTCTGATTGGTTGCTGCTGATATGGGTCCAATCAGATATGTTTTTCATATCATACTGTTGAAGCACTTCAATGTTGTTTCAATACACGTTCAAGTTGAAAAAGCTAGAATCTATTGGTAGTTAGATTATTCAGGTCCCCCATCTAATTTTTTTATTTGAACTAGCGGTTATTTCGACATTTCGACCTTAATGTCACTTCTGATTTGACAGAAACTTAGTTTTATCCTTCCGCTGAACGAAAATGGACCATCCGATGCGAGCAAACGAGCTTGAAGAAGACGCCGATTTTTGCCAAAAAATCATCTTCTCGGATGAGACACATTTTCATCTCGGCGGGTATGTTAATAAGCAAAATTGTCGCATCTGGGGGACGGAAAACCCGCACATTATCATGCAGAAGCCGATGCATCTTCAGAGAGTGACGATTTGGTGCGGATTTTGGTCTGGCGGCATCATTGGGCCATTTTTCTTCGAAAATGAGGCAGAAGCCTCCGCCACTCTCAATGGCGAGCGCTACCGCGCCATGATTAGCAATTGGTTCTTCCCATTACTTGAAGAGGAAGACTTGGACACCATTTGGTTCCAACAAGACGGCGCTCCGTGCCACACAACCAATGCTACGATCGATCTTCTGCGCACAGTCTTCGAAGATCGAATTATCAGTCGAAATGTCTGTCAAAGATAAGTGTTATGTGGACAAGCAAGAGACAATTCAAGCCTTGAAGGACAACATTCGTGCAGCTATTGCTGAAATAAAGCTGCATACAATCGAAAATGTACTACAAAACTGGACCGACCGTATGGCGTACTGCAAGGCCAGCCGAGGCAGCCATTTGAATGAAATTATGTTCCACAATTAACCGGAAGTATTGTGCTTTAACATGAAAAAAAAATTTGAAATCGGATGAACCGTTTGTGTTTTATTGCATGTTTAAAAAAAAGTTACATGGCGGACCCTGTATAAATCCTTCTACAGATGACTTAGCAATGAGCTAAAGCAAATAGGCGAAAGGCAAACGATACCAAACATTTAAGAAAAAATTAATTTTGAATTTTTTGAGATTATGTCATACAACTGAAATTGTTATCCTGATTTGATAATCATATTTTCGTAGGCACATAGCAAAAATTATGTTGATACGTTAGATACAACAAAAGATATTCATGATCAAAAACTTATCACTCGCTCAGAGGGTACATTTCGAAAAGGCGCCCCATAGTAAAGTAAATCAAAAATTATGAATTTTACTGGTGACATAATCCTACAAACGATACACATCATAACTTCTTAATTTGTCGAAGTACGCAATTTTTCCATTTGTACAGAATTTTACAGGTTCCGAGTTTTATTCACACTTGGCCTCCAAGTGTCGCTGTATGGGTTTATATGTATCATTTATTTATTAAGCAGATAGGTGCTTCTGTGGCTCAGTCGATTAACTGGCATGCTTCGTGATGTTTCTCGATTCAAGTCGCGTTGTTGTTATCGATCTTTTGTTTTTTATTTCATTCGATTTTAAGCCATGTAATTTTCAAATCACACATCACGCCTCTTAAAAGATGAAAAATAACAAGACTTTTTCAAGCTTTGCACATACCAAATAGTTGCACATAAGAGGAGCGTTGCAATTCATTTAAATTCACAATTCAATGAGTCATATTATCAACTTCACATTTAATTTAGCTGAAATTCATATCGAAACAGGCACACAATAAATTTTTACATAATAATAGATGTAACATTTTGTCATCACGCAAGAAATTATGGTATAATTGAATTTACGTCAAGTGTCTTACTTCATTGCCCTTTCAAATTTCACACTGTGAAAGGATGGCTAGAATTAAATCGTTAATAACACAGCTGAGCTGAAACTTCCCGTGCCTAACAAAGAGAATACTTTATTCATCAAGGTAATCAAGGTAAGCCACGCAATCATTTCAATACCACTTTTGTAGAACGATTTATCTCTTGCCTCAGAATAGGCCTCAGTTTCAGCGGTTATCGTGCATTTGTGTGAAATTAAGGAAGGGTAAGAACCTGCGAGCATTTTTTTCAGGTCTGCGTACAGCCAGTACTCGCTGGGAGCCAAATCGGCGAATACGGTGGATCCCACAGAAATTCTAAGCTCAATTCATGTAGTTTTGCCATTCTTTTGATTGACTTGTGACACGGTGCGTTGTCTTGATGAAACAATTTTTTTTCTTTGCTATATGCGGTCGTTTCTTTGCAATTTCAGCTTTCAAATGCTCTAATAACGTTATATAATATTAATTGTTAATGGTATTTCCTCTCTCAAGATATTACACCACGAACATCTCAAAATACCGAGACCATCACCTTTCCAGCCAATTGTTGTGCTTTCGGGAGGTTCACCAGTTGCTGTCTACTCTGATGACGATCGTTTTGATTCCGGTGTGAAGTGATGAATCCATGTTTCATCCGTTGTCACATATCGACGCAAAAATTCCGGTTTGTTGCGTTTAAACATGGTCAAACATTGCTCAGAATCATCAACACATTCTCGTCTTTTGGTAAACAGTTAGCAAATGCGGCACCCACTTTGAACAGTGCTTTCTCATAGTCAAACGCTCATGCAATACAAAGCCAACAAGTTCTTTTGATATCTTTACGATGTTAGCTAACTCACGCAACTTCACTTTTCGATCATTCAAAACGATTTGGTAGATCGGTGTCTCTGCGACGTTTGAAGTTAGCAAACCAACGTTTTATTGTTGTTTCTGATGGAGCGGAGTCTCCATAACACTTTTCAAGCGATTGTTTTGCTTGAATGGTATTTTTCCCCATCGAGAAGCAGAGTAAAATTAAAACACAAAATTATTTTTCGTTCGTCCATTGTTCTGAAAAATAACAAAAGTAGCGTCACTTTTAGCTCAATAACTCGCAAACTAATGAATAGAATATCGTGAAATTTTAACAGCTGTTTTTAAAAGGTTAGTAACTGAAAAAATAGTGATTGCAATAAAACTACCGCCTTCGATATGTTAGGCCCGGGACTTTCCAGCCCATGTATTATGCCTTGTGATGCAAATCGAATCGAAACCGAATTCAATAATCTATAATGCTGATTTCCCAATGATAATATTATGATTATCTGTAACTTCCGAGTGCTGAATGATGATAATTATGAACAGAGGCTGATCAATATACGAACCGCAACCGCTCTGTCACAATTTCCAATTCATTTTCTCAACGAACACACGACCAGTTGCAGTAGTCCATTTGCTTCTATTTGTTCATTACCACAATCGAATGGGCTCTAGGTGACGAGGAGCACCTTCGTGGAATGCCTGCAAATATTCCCCTTCTCCTTCGCTTCCCAAAGCTATCGACTTGTTCATATTCCGAACGCACCGAAATTGGGCTCGTTGTGATGATGAAACAAAAAGAGAGCAACGGGCCCACGGACACGTCCAACTCGGAGCGCTTATTTTCCCTAGTTAGTCGAATATCGGACCAGAAAACCTGTGGCGTCCAAGCTTTTGACCGTTATCGGCACGCGTCGGAGAAGCTGTTACGTTGCGATACACTAACAAGCAACATTTTGCCAATTTACTCCGCGCCCGGGAAGAGTACCCGGGTGTGGATCTCGCTTGAGGGAACGGTATCTGAAATGCTCGCAATTACGAGTGAACGTTTGAACGACTTGGCTAGTCATTACGAAGCGATTATTTGTCTAATTGATTTAGCAAATCTAAAGAAGACTGTTGGAATTGATGATTAAATGGTAGAGGAAAAAAACTACAATAAAAGATTACAAGAGTGAAGGCAAGTATTTAAAACATTAATAAGTTGCCAGTCAATAAAGGGGCTATCGCACCTCAAACCCAACTCTTTACTTTTCGCTGATAAGCTTTCAAACACACACATCGTATAACTTCCGTGGTGAAATTATCCGACGACTCATCTCGTAGCCTTTTTATGATTTCATCATTAAAGCAATATTCCGTAATAAACACGGGCCCCCCCTCCTCCGGTGGAAGTGCCGAACAAATTATGCACTCAGACCCGTTCACGGCAAATGCGCAATTAGTCGCTTTGAACGTATGGGACGCGCGAATTTTCGGTGGTATCTTCAGGCATATGCACGTAAGCAGAACTTTCACTGACTTCAACTGACCGCGCTTTGGTTCGTTAACTGCACCCGAACCATGAAAGGTTCGAATCTTGGGCCTAGAAAAATATGACCACTTTTGGTTGCATGAATCAAATTATTCAAATTTTACACGCTCAACTTCCGATTTGGTTCGGTCAGTCCTTTATTCAGAAGCATTTACAAGGCAAAACATTACACAAAAAAAGCAGACAGCATGAAGTCTAAACTCCAACAGACACCTAGCTCACTGACCCGTCGATATTTGGTCGGTTTTCTTTTACTCATGACCGAAACGAAATAACAAAACGTCAGTCCGCGTAAGTCCGCGGTAGTGAAAGATGTGTTATTAGCTTCACCAAAAAAAAGAAATGAAATTTTGCCGGGCTAATTAACCTCCGTTGATAAATTGCATCTTTTTTTTTGCGTTTGAGTGAAGTTGTTACGCTTTTTGGTGTTTGGATAAGGTAAAAGCACTGCTATCCATCGTGCTACTATTCACAATTTATACGGCATTTAGTATTAAAAAAGCTTAACATCAGTAATGTTTCGCTTTTATTTTCACAATCAACAAATTTTTTGGCTTCACAAATACTGTTTTTAGCCTGTATTGGTTTGCATTATTCATCGCATTTTTCTACAAATGCTATTTCAGCAGATGAAATTCATACAAACCCGGAGCCTTGTAGCGATGAAATTGAATTGATTTTCGAGTCATTACACGGATCCCACCAGCGATCCCAATTCAACCAAATAAAAGGTCTTGAACTTTTTTAAAAAGTGTCCGAAACGTTGATCCAGATACAACTATCGGTTACGGTTTAACAGCGCGATAAGTGGTAAATTTCATCAGTATTTTTTCAAAAGTGATGGTGAAACGAGGAGCAAATTTTTATAAAACTTATTAGTAAATTCATCTAGTTGGTGCACCTTGTAAGTTGGTAAATATATAAACCTACTTCGCGACTACTAGTCCCCGGTTTCCGCTTCCAAAAGCACCGGTAATAGTAAAGAAAAGCTCCAAAAATGAAACTCACTTCGATTCCTCAGCAACGGTTATACCGGTTTTCACAAATCATGATTCAAATTAAAGCTCTTAGTGTCTTAAAAGATGCTGTGCAATTTTATTCAGATCCGACTTCCGATTCCGAAATTATAGGGCGATGAGTTTAAAACTATCGTACAAAATTATGCAAAACTGGTCCGCATCGGTACGTGCTGGTACGGAAGAAGAAAACACCACCGCCTAGCACACAGCGTGCTCTGATCAATTTTGTATAGCGTGCAGGGTTACCACATTTTAATCTTAAGCTTGACATAACTGTTTAAAACTGAAACGGTTATGGTAGTTTTTACAAAAACCAAATATTTGATTTTATTCAAGTTTGAAAGAAAAAATCTTGATAGAATCTTCTAGTGATGTTTTTGAAATATAAGTAATATGAAAAAGTCATCATTATACCACTAAGTGGATTAAAAAAGGTTTTTGATTTTGTCATTAGGTTGACCATTTCCATGTCAAGGTGGATCAAAAAATCAATTTTTTTTCGATTTTCTTCAAAATTTATTCAAATCATAACTTTTGAACCGCTCGACCGATTCCGGTAATTTGGGAATATTTTGTCAAGAAACGTCTGCAGTTTTAGGAAGAAATATGTGAATGTGCTCTTTTTTAGCAAATAAGATCTAGAGCCATTATATTAATAAAAAAATCTTTTTTAATCCACCTAGTGGTGTAATGATTCCTTTCTCATATCAATCATACTATCATATATAGTACTGTGGTATTCCTCAAAATAATTTTCTTCGATTCTGAAAAGAATAACCGAAATCATTTTGTTTGACCGTCCACGGATAAAAACTATCAATTGGAGAAGATTTGAGGAAGATTTAGAATTTTTTTACGGTTTTTCGCCCTTTTCAGTGAAGGTATAAAATTTTTAACACACTTTACCCCAAATTTCCGGGTCCAGAAATCCGATCCAGATGAAATTCAGGAATTCCGTATGGGACCGCAGGACCTTCCATCGGTCGGGCCATCTATGAGAAAAGTTAGAAACATAATTTCAATTTTTTTTGTACATTTTATCCCATAACTTCGGAACCGAAAGTCGGATCCAAATAATATTCAAGAATTTTGTATGGGACCACAAGACCTTTCATGTGAAAATCGGTTCAGCCATCTCCGAGAAAAGTTAGTGCAACAAACGTTATATACACACATACGCACACACAGACATACATCACATCGCTAATTTTTGGATATGTTATGTAAACATGATAAGGCTCTCAAGGAAAAATACGAAATTACATAGTGCTCATTGGTCTAGTTGTTATGAAAAACGTTAAAAAGGTATACAAATGACGTTCTAAACCACGAAACTTCATCTTTGTAATGTTTAATCCGAACAACAATCCGTTAGATATGCGCATTGTTTTGTCTGATTAAAGAGTCAAAGTCATGCTTCGTCATATCTCGTGAGACGTGTTTTAAAAATGAGTTTAAAGTCCACGTCTTTGGAAAAGAAACTTCTTATTCTGGTAAGCATTTGTGGATATAATTTTAACTTCAGCGGAAATATAGTCCTGTTTTTTTGTCTGTCTTTAATCTTAAGCAAGTTTCAAATTTGATCAGTATCCAACGAGGCAAACAGATTGAAAAAATGACATGCGAACGCAATAATATAATGAAAATTTCGAAAATGTTGCCGCAGAGACGGGATTCGAACCCGTAGCTAGCTGCTAGCCAGAGAAATTGGTTTGCCAATTTAACTACCCTGCATATGAAAAAACACATGAAGAGACAGCCCAATTGACTTGAAGAACCAAGCATGCTTCGCTTTACTTGGCGCGGTACAGTATTCAATTATAGTCCTATAGTATATCTACGAAAACCCACCCACCAGAAAACAACATACACCGCGGCAGAAATCAATCTTCACTTTCTGCTTTGCCGTCTGACGTTGAATTGAGATTTTGTTTTTGCCTCTTTTGTTGCTTTTAATCAAGAAGATATTCAAGAACATGTAGAATTGTGTGAATTGAAAATGACATGGCTTTAAAACGAAAGGAATAAAAATCAAAAGATCGACATCAACAACGCGACTTGAACCGAAAAACATTAGATCACAAAGCACACCAGTTAGTTGACTGAGCCACAGAAGCACATATCTGCTTGGCTGGAAATTCGTGCATATAAATTCATACAGTCTCACTTGCTAACCGAGGTTAAATTACACTCGGAGCCAGTAAATTTCTGTACGAATAGAATATTGTGGCATTTGAGAAGTTAAGTAGTTATGAATTGTAACGTTTGAAGAATTATGTCAACTGTAAAATTCATAATTTCTTTCTGTGTAAGGATAGCGATATTTGAAAACAACATTACTCTTCTTTGAACGATCACAGACTAGTAACTCGACTAAGGTTTGAGAGCTCTTTCTAAGTAGTTGTACATTTTATTGCACCTTTTTTCTACTTTTGAAAATAAACAAGTTAAGTTATGGGAAAAGAATGCACGAAAAATTTATCTATTTCATTAAATCACAATGGTAGGAGCATAATATGATTATAAAACTTGAATTTTGAATAATAAACAACTTTGATTAACATGAAAAAATCATAAAAATTCTTATAAATTTAAGTTTCAGGAGACTCTTTCCAGAAGATACCTTATATTAACAATTTTACTTGAGTTACCTTTTGCTAATTTCTTTGAAATTTTTGCCTTTCTCATATAGAAAGGTTATGCAATCACTTGAAAAACCGACTAGTGAAAATTGGCCCGGAGGGCCAAGTGTCATATACCATCAGACTCAGTTCATCGAGCTGAGCAATGTCTGTGTGTGTGTGTGTGTGTGTGTGTGTGTGTGTGTGTGTGTGTGTGTGTGTGTGTGTGTGTGTGTGTGTGTGTGTGTGTGTGTGTGTGTGTGTGTGTGTGTGTGTGTGTGTGTGTGTGTGTGTGTGTATGTGTGTGTGTATGTGTCAAATAATCTCACTAGGTTTTCTCGGAGATGGCTGAACCGATTTTGACAAACTAGGATTCAAATGAAAGGTCTCGTGGTCCCATACGGAATTCCTGAATTTCATCCGGATCCGACTTCCGGTTCCGGAATTATAGGGTAAAGTGTGTTCAATATTGTACACCGTCACCTAAACCGGCGAAGCAAAAAACGTGAAAATTTTTCTAAACTGGTCTCAAAACTACACAAATCGATAGTAATTATCAGTAGGCAACTAAACAGACCGATTCCGGCTATCCTGGTTCCCGGTATCCGGTTCCGGAAGTACCAGAAATAGTGGTCATATATACCAAAATGGATCTCACTCACTTTTCTCAGCGATGGTTTGACCGATTTCCACAAACTTAGATTCAAATGAAAGGTCTCGTGGTCCCATACGGAATTCCTGAATTTCATCCGGATCTGACTTCCGAATCCGGAGTTATAGGGTGCGTACTAGAAGAGTTTGTGTGTCATGTTAGTTGGTGGCCGTACGAACCGACGCGATTATACCGGTTCTCGGGTTCCGGTGCCGGAAGTGCATATAATAGTGAACCCATTTCGTTCTCTTAAGGATGGCTTACGCAATCAAAGCACTGTTTTATTCTGTATGTTATGCATAAACAATACCTTAGTTTCTTTCAAAAATCGAAGAGAAAATTTTTGAATAGAATACCACAATATTATATGTACATGAGAAAGGCATCATTACACCACTAATTGGATTAAAACAGGTTTTTTATTCAATAGTAACATATTTGAAGACACACTGCTTAAGCTCTTAGATGCCAAGGGCATTTTCTTATTTTAAATTATAACTAACTTAAAACTGGGGCATGATTTAACTTGATCTAGTATTTTTGAATGCAAAAACACGAAATCGTTTGAAAACATCTTATTTGATTTTTTTAATGTATTTATATGGAACAATTCCATGAGAAACTGATATACGATTTCTCAGAATTTCATAATATTTGGAAGAATCATTCCCCATAAAAAAAGTATTAGACCTGTATTTTTGCTTTTCTCATATAGAAGACTTCTAAACGGAGACCAAGAATTGAAAGATCCTATGGTCCCATAGGTCGCAGTTAAATTATATTTCGATCCGGCTTCCGGTTCCGGAATTACTGGGTGATACGCACCAAACAAACGGAAAAATTTTCACTGACTTTTCACAGAGATGGCATGACTGATTTTCAGAAACCTAGATTCAAATCACAGGTTTTATGGTCTCATAGGTTTATCTTTATTCGGCTTCCGGTTTCGGAATTTCAAGGCAATACACTAAGGTATCTTTTTATGCGGTTCATTTTATGCGACTTTTTTTATGCAAAGTTTCAGAGTTATGCGGTTTTTTCATGCGAATTTTCATAGCTATGCGTTTTTTTATGCAAATTTTCAGAGTTATGCGGTTTTTTTATGCGGATTTTTTAATGCGGTACGTAAACTCGCATAAAAAAAAGACTTCAGTGTATGTCCAAATCTATGAGAATATGACGCACTCAATTTATTCGGAAATTTCTTAACCGATTTTAACAAACCAAGATGCAAATATTAGTTGACTTTCTGAATTCTATTGATCAAAGTTAGGCTCAACTAGTTGCTTTTTGTGAGCTGTCATGTTTGAAAATTAGTAAAAACGATAGTTAAAACAACTACACTTCAGCTCTTCAATCAGACAAAACAATGCGCATATCTCACGGATTGTTGATTCTACCAGTGTTTAGAGGAGTTTAGGTATTTTGGCTACTTTAATATATTTTGAACCAGACATAAATATTCCTGGATGTAAAGGAAGTAATTTGTATCTCAGAATTTTAAAGTTGATTCAATTCATTACCACCTAATACGTTAAGAAGAGAAATGATCTTTAAAATTCTTCATTTAAAGCCTAAAATATGAATAAGTACTTCATATTGATTACAAACAATAATATTAGCGCCGGGCCAAATTATACGAGAGTGGCCAAAATACCTCCGTTATGCTAGTTCCTTACTCAGTTGCATACACTTAAAATAAATTACGATTACAAAATTTCAATCAATACGCAAGCGCCATGTCCGCACCATGTATGACGTCACAATTATTAAGTAATTTGATTTACCGAATGTTGAAAACAAATTACTTTTTCATTTTACGAGATTTTCTTGCTTGAAATAAACTTTTTACCATCTTTCGATACAAATATTATTTTGACACAGGGCCAATACAGGAGCTAAGTATCTTCAACAAAATTGTGTATAAAAAACCTGTTTTAATCCACCTAGTGGTGTAATAATGCCTTTCTCATGTACATATAATATTGTGGTATTCTATTCAAAAATTTTCTCTTCGATTTTTGAAAGAAACTAAGGTATTGTTTATGCATAACATACAGAATAAAACAGTGCTTTGATTGCGTAAGCCATCCTCAAGAGAACGAAATGGGTTCACTATTATATGCACTTCCGGCACCGGAACCCGAGAACCGGTTTAATCGCGTCGGTTCGTACGGCCACCAACTAACATGACACACAAACTCTTCTAATTCGCACCCTATAACTCCGGATTCGGAAGTCAGATCCGGATGAAATTCAGGAATTCCGTATGGGACCACAAGACCTTTCATTTGAATCTAAGTTTGTGGAAATCGGTCAAACCATCGCTGAGAAAAGTGAGTGAGATCCATTTTGGTATATATGACCACTATTTCTGGTACTTCCGGAACCGGATACCGGGAACCAGGATAGCCGGAATCTGTTTGTTTAGTTGCCTACTGATAATTACTATCGATTTGTGTAGTTTTGAGACCAGTTTAGAAAAATTTTCACGTTTTTTGCTTCGCCGGTTTAAGTGACGGTGTACAATACTAAACACACTTTACCCTATAATTCCGGAACCGGAAGTCGGATCCGGATGAAATTCAGGAATTCCGTATGGGACCACAAGACCTTTCATTTGAATCTAAGTTTGTGGAAATCGGTCAAACCATCGCTGAGAAAAGTGAGTGAGATCCTTTTTGGTATATATGACCACTATTTCTGGTACTTCCGGAACCGGATACCGGGAACCAGGATAGCCGGAATCTGTTTGTTTAGTTGCCTACTGATAATTACTATCGATTTGTGTAGTTTTGAGACCAGTTTAGAAAAATTTTCACGTTTTTTGCTTCGCCGGTTTAAGTGACGGTGTACAATACTAAACACACTTTACCCTATAATTCCGGAACCGGAAGTCGGATCCGGATGAAATTCAGGAATTCCGTATGGGACCACAAGACCTTTCATTTGAATCTAAGATTGTGGAAATCGGTCAAACCATCGCTGAGAAAAGTGAGTGAGATCCATTTTGGTATATATGACCACTATTTCTGGTACTTCCGGAACCGGATACCGGGAACCAGGATAGCCGGAATCTGTTTGTTTAGTTGCCTACTGATAATTACTATCGATTTGTGTAGTTTTGAGACCAGTTTAGAAAAATTTTCACGTTTTTTGCTTCGCCGGTTTAAGTGACGGTGTACAATACTAAACACACTTTACCCTATAATTCCGGAACCGGAAGTCGGATCCGGATGAAATTCAGGAATTCCGTATGGGACCACAAGACCTTTCATTTGAATCTAAGTTTGTGGAAATCGGTCAAACCATCGCTGAGAAAAGTGAGTGAGATCCTTTTTGGTATATATGACCACTATTTCTGGTACTTCCGGAACCGGATACCGGGAACCAGGATAGCCGGAATCTGTTTGTTTAGTTGCCTACTGATAATTACTATCGATTTGTGTAGTTTTGAGACCAGTTTAGAAAAATTTTCACGTTTTTTGCTTCGCCGGTTTAAGTGACGGTGTACAATACTAAACACACTTTACCCTATAATTCCGGAACCGGAAGTCGGATCCGGATGAAGTTCAGGAATTCCGTATGGGACCACGAGACCTTTCATTTGAATCCTAGTTTGTCAAAATCGGTTCAGCCATCTCCGAGAAAACCTAGTGAGATTATTTGACACATACACACACACACACATACATACACACACACACAGACATTGCTCAGCTCGATGAACTGAGTCTGATGGTATATTGGCCCTCCGAGCCAATTTTCACTAGTCGGTTTTTCAAGTGATTGCATAGCCTTTCTATATGAGAAATGAAAAAAAAAGTTAAATCATTTAATTCACGTATGAAGAAGAGAAAGGCGATGATGAATCTTTCCTGGATGTTCACGTCACAGCAGATAGAGCCTCTACTATTAGAATGACTATTTAAAAAGATACTTTACACACACACACACACACACACACACACACACACACACACACACACACACACACACACACACACACAACCACACACACACACACACACACACACGCGCAGACGCATAGCCACAGACATATTTTTACACTCATCGGTAACTTGAACTGAACATTCGCTATCGCTATGAGCAAAATTTAAATTCTCATTAGTACGTTATTTTCGCAGCTTTATGTGCTAAGACAATTATGTTTTTCACCTACTCATCATCGTTATCATCATCATTGCCGAACTATGACTGTGCAAAAAGTCACCCACCGTTAATTTTCGCATGCATCGCCAGGTTGACGGATGAAATGAAGACTCAAACTACCGACGAGATGCGAACAAAAAGAAAATAACATCTGGATGCGGCACGCGACTTTTTGTTTGACGGAGTAGCGGCCTGTCCGTGGGAAAATGACTCAATCCACTGTAGACGACTGAACGGAGCCTTTGCTTCTTTTTTATTTGTTTCGAGCCCATCTGTTTCAGTGATACTTTCAGCAATTAGTCGGAGCTCGGCAAGTCCCATATGGAGAAAGGTTATTATTATTTGTTTTTTTTTCTTCTTAATTTGCATAGTTTTCTTCTGGATAAAACGTTAATTAGTCGACAGCATTCCTACAGTTTAATTGTTTTAAATTCTTTTAGCTAGGTCATTTCAATTGGGTTTTTTTCTCATTATGATGCCAAAGTTGATTTCTCTGTTCGAATAATAGCTTAGACACTCGGAAGTCGGATACTGACTGTTTGAATCATTTCCCTGCCACCAGCAAGCTTTCAATCGAGGTTTAATCGAATTGAAAAATTGCTGTCTAATTCCACGAGAAGCACCCATAAAATATGAAAAAACAAGCACTCCTACTCGTTGGAAGGACAGCACCCACGTCGAAACTTTTCTCATTTATAATCCCATCCGACAGTCAGCAAACCGCATTAGAAAAGAAATCGTTTTTCCTAAAGCCACCGGAGAATCTCGCCGACTAAACTTTCCCAACCAGTTTCGTTCCTCTGGTGGTCCATCTGTGCGAGCGCAAAGTGAGTGTGAAAGTGTTTTTCGTCCCACTGGCACTGTGCCTATGTGCCAACCGAAGTGACCCACAGGACAGTACCAAGCGCAGTCTGCTTCGAACGTTTCTAGATAACTAATCAACTCGCTGCTCATAATTTATTAGTTTACAACAAACTTGCTCATTTTATTTCACAATCAGGTTTTTCACGTCGAACTTTATTTGGAAGTGGATAACCCAACCCAGACCTCGGCTTCAACCAACCCTGTTTAGAAAATTATGCTTGGCCAGCATTGTCCATAAATATTTTTAAGTGATAAAATCAAAGTTAGCTCCGCTTGTATATTAAAATTTTCCTGTCTACAGATCAGCACTTTGTTTTATGTAATTTAGATAGACACGCAAGAAACTCCCAATTATGTTCGAAGAGATAACTAGTGGAAGCGTGAGAACTTGACTCTGGTATGGCTTGATGAAGCATCGAATGCAGCCGGTTTCATTGAACTTTGCTCTAACAACGCTGTTCAAGAAATGTTCAATGATGGTTAACAAACGGAAACAATTTTCTAGCAAAAAACAACTGAAAACAATTTTATTTCAATCCGAGCGATTCAATCTATTGGCTTATTGATTCACTTACGTATTCAGCTCTCGTCAGAAAAGAAAATCAGTTATTGATCGCAGCTACTGGGTAAACACTCTTGAATGAGGGTGAAAACATTGGCCGGTGTGAAGGAAAAAATATCACCACTAAGTGCCTAATCGTTTATCGAATCGAAAGAAAGAGAGTGAAAGGAACGAAAGTGGCGAAAATTTCGTTTATACGTGTTTCGAAGCAACAGCTGACGGCTCGCTGATCTCGAAACCTTGCAAATACTTTTCCCTAACGACTGTTTTTTCCCCTGGCTCCTATAAAAAACAAACACTGTCCAGCCAAAACAGAGCCACCGATGCGATGGGGATGAAATTGCGACAAGAGGCGATGAAAATCGGCATCCAAATCACGGACGAGTTCGCACTTTCCCGTCAATCAACGGCACCGCATGCTTTTTTTCCCCTGTGGCGGCTGTGTGGAGTCCAAGCGCCCGTCCACCCGAAATGACGGAGACAAACGGTTGGCCAGATTGAAGCGTTGACTGCTGACCTGGAAAATTTTAAACATAATGTTGATTTCCGGTGAAGTTCTCGACGTGTGATCAGCGGGGTTAATTTTCGAGTATTACGTGATAGAGCTAGAATTTCAGAATCGTACTGTAGCGACTCGTTGTTGCGACACAGCAAGGCAACTGTCGGTAGTCCAGTGAAAGTGAAGTCGTAATCAGATCTCATACAAAAATCAACTACGTGTCAGTTTTTAAATTGTACCATAACTAGTTGCATCTCAAGTTCACGGATATACAAATAAAACAGATATGTTTCCTTTATTACTGTAGATTAGTTTATTTTACACGACGGTAATATCGTACATAGTTCTTTTGGATCGTTGGATTCATGGATGACAAGAATGTCGAATTTCGTCGATTGCCGCAGAATATGAAAGCAATTGCCACTTATTCAGTGCGAATGCAATACAGCTTTACTGTTTCCACCCAAACAAAGCTCATGGTACGGAGTAAATAATACTAACGCTAGCTGCGTGTCCCGGATAGGGTGGTTCAATACATGGAGCGCTGGTCTTACAAGCCAGTTGTCGTATGTTCGTTTGATTCTTAGTGTCAGTAGGATCGTAACACCAACCATGCAATGGTTCTGTACGCTATGAGTCGACTGCGAAGTTTGTAGAAACAGAAGGTCAAATTCCACAAAAGCAGAAATGGGCGCCCAAGACTGAGTGGAAATGAACTTCTTAAATATTCGAGCCGTTATACGTAAGCATCCAATCAGGCGGAACTAACGGCAGCAAACATACAACAAACAGAAGTGCTTTATTGATTGGTTTGATGTAGATTGATTGATTTTAATAGAAGAAAATATCGTAAACCGATTAATTTGCCGATCCTTTTCCGATTAACTGCTAATCATGTAAAACTGATTCATCACGCTGCCACCATCGATAATTTCGTCTCCCGGACGATTGATTTAGATTGTATCGATAAATAAATCAAATTTCTTTTACATCTGTTGCAATCATAAGATAATTAATTAATGTAGTCATTTCTCATGTAACATCATTCTTATTTTTTTGAAATTAGTCTTATTATTTTGGAGCGTTTTGTATTTTTCTAAATTTTTTACTAAACCTAACGCTTTGAAGAACAAACCATATCTCTATGACAAATGGATTAACGTTAGAATAAAAAACCTGTTTTAATCCACCTAGTGGTGTGGTGATGCCTTTCTCAAATCAATCATACTATCATATATAATACTGTGGCATTCTTCAAAATAATTTTCTTTGATTCTGAAAAGAATAACCGAAATTGGTTTGTTTGAACGTCAACCGATAAAAACTATCAATCAAGATTTAAGGTCGATTTAGAAAACTTTTTACGGTTTTTCGCCCTTTTCAAAATATTTAACACACTTTACCCTATATTTCCGGATCCGATAGTCCGGATGAAATTCTGGAATTTCGTATGGGACCATTGGACCTTTCATTTGAACCTAAGTTTGTGAAAATCGGTTGCGCCATCTATGAGAATAGTAAGAACACATATTTTCATTTTCTTGCGCATTTTATCCCATCACTCCGGAAACGGAAGTCGGATCCAAATAATATTCAGGAATTTTGTATGAGACCATAAGACCTTTCATTTGAATCTAAGTTTGTGAAAATCGGTTCAGCCATCTCCGAGATAAGTTAGTGCGTAAAAATGTTACATACACACATACGGACATACACACACACACACAAACAGTCTGCGTACTAGACGAACTGAGGCGAAAGGTATATGATTGTTATTGCATAACCTTTCTATACGAGAAAGGCAAAACAGCAACATACAGAATTTTGATGGCGATTATTTCATTATTTCATTACTTCGAATTTTCACATTTCAGTGAAAGAAACTATCAAAATGCTAGCATTCAGAAGAACCAAATTGTGGATTTATCTATTATACAATATCAAGGGGAAAAAACTAAGCAATCAAATGCTGGCTTTATTCGCACTCGTTTGAAGCGAACTTCGCACTGCTAAAAGTGCACAAACCTAATCAAATTATTCTACCAAACATTTCTAAGAACTTTCTTTTTGAGTTATTTGTGATTATGTCATACAACTGAAAATGTTATCATAAATTGATGATCATATTTCATGTGGCAAAAATAATGTTGATACGTTAGATACAACAAGAGATATTGACGATCAAACTCTCAGAAGGTAAATTTTGAAAAGGCACCAGGCATAGTAAAGTAA
Source organism: Malaya genurostris (assembly GCF_030247185.1). Lineage (NCBI taxonomy): Eukaryota > Metazoa > Arthropoda > Insecta > Diptera > Culicidae > Malaya > Malaya genurostris. Next base: position 43,078,297 of record NC_080570.1, on the reverse strand, counting down.
GTCGTATTCACGACAAATGGGCCGTCCAAACATCAGTTAAATAGTAAAGTAAATGTTATAGTTGTTTCTGTAGAATAACACAGTAGGAATATTTCGTATAGTTCTTTGGGAATATAAACAGTTCTAAAAAAGAACCGATTTATAGAATTCAGAAACTGGACTTTGAGATCAAGAACTCAAAATTCAGACGATCTATAACTGAATTTTGAATTTGAATTTCGAAACTGAATTAAACTCCGAAATCCAGTTACAGAATTCAGTTGCAGGCCCTGTATTCTGAAACTAAGTTCTATAACAGAATTTTGAAACTGAATTCTAAACCTGAAATTAAGTTCCGAATTCAGGTGGAGAAGATTAGATTCGGAATTCAGGTTTAGTATTCATATACAGAAATCAATCCAAAATTCGGCTTCCGCGAAGACAGATCCAGTGTTTAGCAGTTAAATGCGATTTGCGTTAAAATGCGAGCACGACATGAGCATTTGAGGTTATGTACCACACAAAATGTCTGCTTTCACGACATCCATTTCCATCTAACGCACTAGACGAAATGAACGATTTTCGATAAAAGTTTTTCTTTTGTTGGTAACCGAACACCTTATATGAAATGGCCAAAATTTAACACTTTACTAAATTGATAATAAAGTTTTTTCAATCGTATAAATCAACTTAGTTTCAGTTGTTAGCTAGGGACTTTAGCTTTCCTTTGATGTATATATGTCCGCATAATGTGCACTTAGTCAGAAGTTATAAGCTTAAAAGAAAAGGGTGCCGGTAACCGAACACTCTCCCCTACAATAAGAGATTTTCACGATTAAATACTACCCATTCTTGTACAAAAGAAAATTAATACCTGGAAAGTCGCCGAGTACGGTAAAACATACCGAATGAATCGTTAAATCAACTGAACTCGATACACCAGATAATCAGTGAGAATTTACTTTCAACCGGTGAATATTTTGAAACATGTTCAGCTGTGTTGTAAAAATAGATATTCTATGGAGGCGATAATCAAACAGCCATTGGAAAAAAGTTGAGCGATGCATAGATATTTTCAGGTAATGTTCCTAAATTTATCAATATTGAAATTTGTCAGACCTCAACATCTTCAATATATTTCAATTATAATAAGTTGAATGGAAATGAATTGTGCCTTTGCAAAGAAATGACAGCACGTTTAATTGGTGAATTCAACTAAAAAAATAGCCATTTCAACAAATATTTTATAATTATTAGGGAAATTAGAATTAAGAAATCTAAATTAGCTAAAGTAAGATTTTTTTAGTTGTCTCGAAAAATAACTAACTAAAATCAGAAAATCAACTAATTTTTTCGCCAAAATGCTGATTTCGGTCTTTCCGTGTACAAAGCAGCATAACAAGGGAAATGGAAAGGGGTAAAATGAACATGATAGCGTCTCGTGCGGTCCTTCTAAATACATGAAATCGATTTTAGTGACCATTTTACACCAAAAAAGTGCTTTGTGGTAGGCTGTATCATGCCTCCAAAAAAAAACGTCGCGTTTTTGGTCCATTTTTCCCCATTGTGCATGGGTTGAAAAGTCCCGGGCTTGACACATATATGACGGTAATTTTATTACAGTCACCTTTTTTCAGTTAATAATAACCTTTAAAAGACAGCTTTAAAATTTCATAATACTCATTAGTTAGTGAGTTATTGAACTAAGACTTACGCTACTTTTATTATTTTCAGAACAAAGGATCAAAAACAATTTCGTGTTTTAATTTTACACTTTTTCTTGATACGAAAAAATACCATTCATGCAAAGCAACGGCTTGAAAAGTGCTATGGAGACTCCGTTCCATAGAAATAACAATAAAACGTTGGTTTTCTGACTTCTCGTAGAGACACCGATGATGCAGAACGCAGTGGACATCTAAATAAGGCTGTAACATCAGAAAACATAAAAAAATCCACAAAATCATTTTGAATGATCGAAAAGTTGCGTGAGTTAGCTAATATCGTAAAGATATCAAAAGAACGTGTTGGCTTTATATTGCATGAGCATTTCACTATGAGAAAGCTCTGTTCAAAGTGGGCGCCGCGTTTGCTCACTGTTGATCAAAAACGAGAACGTGTTTATGATTCTGAGCAGTGTTTGGTCATGTTTAAACGTAACAAACCGGAATTTTTGCGTTGATATGTGACAATGGATGAAACATGGATTTATCACTTCACTCCGGAATCGAAACGATCGTCATCTGAGTGGACAGCAACTGGTGAACCTCGTCCAAAGCGCTCGAAACTGCAACAATGTACGTGGGGTGATATTTATTGACTATATTGAGAAAGGAAATACCATTAACAGTGAATATTATATATAGCGTGATTGGAGCGTTTGAAGGCTGAAATTGCAAAGCAACGACTGCATATGGCAAAAAAAATTGTGTTTCATCAAGACAAAACTCCGTGTCACAAGTCAATCAAAACAATCACAAAACTACATGGATTGAACTTTGTGTTGCTTCCATATTTGGCTCTCAGTGACTTCTGGCTGTTCGCAGACCTGGAAAAATGTTCACAGGTAAGAAATTTCGCACGAATTTCCCTAAAAACGAGGCCTCTTTCTTTGAGGCTAAAGATAAATCATTCTACAAAAGTGGTATTGAAATGTTAGAGCGGCACTGAAATGATTGAGTTGCTCTTAATGGAGATTACGTTGATGAATAAAGGTAATTTTGAACAAAAAAAATCGTGTTCTCTTTGCCCATGTGTTATATGATTGAATTACCGTACCGTGGCTGTTGAAACCTCGGTAAAATGTTATCGAATTCTGCTAAATAAAATAAGAAATGACATGTACAATCTAAATTTTTTCGTGTCAAGATTATTAAATTTAAAGATAATTCATGTCCCCAAAAGCCTTAAGTGGAAAAATCTCTGTCAAATCTGCAATCTTTGTTAGTAAGCTGCTCCACAAAATTGATATAAATGGCAAAATGAAACTTCGTATATTTTACGTTGAGCTTAACGTTACTTGTAATTATTGCAAAATCAAGTTTATATTGATTTCCGTACAAATCTAGTACAACTGGAAAATACCAATTTAGCGACTATGTTGCTAAACGAAGAGAATTCCCAAGCACCAATCAAGGCAGATGCTGCCTGGCAGTTTTCCACCACAACCTCGTTTAAACTGTAGCAAACATCGGTGCCGTTTTATCGGTGCCAACCCTCTTTCACAAATCACACCCACTGCCCTAAGAGTAGATGTTTTGCAAACTTGATCGCTTCCGTGAGACATTTCCATTACCGGCAGTAACAAAATGACTCAATTAATCAACGTTCGGCGGCGTGCTGAGGGCGACGACGGGTGCGTGATTTCAACTGCCAAGCGACGAACCCGATCTTGGGATTCAGCCAACATCAGAAAGCAATAGACGCGCGACTGAAGTTCAATTACCCCGGTTTGGAAGATAGTGAAGAAAAAAAATATTACCTGGGCCGGAAAAGCCCGGGCCGGAGCCGCTGTCGCTGAGAAAATCGAGGTGTCGGTGAAATTCATCGTTCGAGTTAAGATCTCCGTGCTGGCAGCAGCAGATCTGCGTCGGGCCCGAGGATGAAGGAAATGCAAGCCGTGTGTCTTCTGTACGTACGTCGCGCGCGTTCGTCGTACCTGCGCGGGGTGGAGAGACGCACACCGAGAGTGTGTGGACCAATGAACTCCAGAGCCATCGACACGTCAGCCGCCGGCCTGACTTGGGTAGCGTAGCGCAGAAGAAGGAAATCCGCGTCGTCCAAGAGAAGGTAATAAGTTTGTGCTCGTCGTACGGATTGAATGTTGTTTTTTTTTCTTTTATTTCCCGTGCGGTTGTTTTCGGACCTTCTCGTCGCACCCAAGCTTGGGTGGGAACTTGTGGGGTTTTGGATGTTTTCTTTTTCCCGTCCCGAAGGTTAGCTAGCGGAGGTTCGCGGTGAAGCGGTGAGGTGGTGGTGGCTTAAGAAATATAAACAATAATAAAGTGAGCAAAGAGAGTGAGAGAGAGCGGCCTCTCATCACCGGAGATGGTTTTGAGCGAGAGAGAGAATGTGAGATCTTGTGCTCTTCGGCGTGTGGTTGGTTGGCTTGCGGTCTGAGAGGTCTTGGTCGGTACACGTTGAGGTTACAATCAAGTTCAAGTTGAGCGTACCATTTCTTTTTATTTGCTTCGCATTTGATCTACTGGACATTGAAGCAGGCTTTCGGAGAGATGAATGAATGAATGAAAGTCTCCCCGCGATGATCCCGCATTCCGCGAGGTCCAGATTGCTCTCGTTGGTGTAGTAGCGTTAGGTCTGCCATCGGTTCGCTCGACGGTTCGGAGAGAAAGAAACCGCACCAGTCGTCCGTTGACTTCAGTGTGCCGGTGGTGGTGCGAACGAGAGGGACTGACTGCCAGCTTATGGTTATAATAAAAACATAAATACGTAAATAACGACGGAAGGAAAATTTAATATTCCGATGATATGGTGGGGAATTAAGAAACAAGTATCACATATATAAATCGTTCGGTACGTTCTGCAACTTCATATCATTACCAATCCTTGCACTCGGCGGTCACGTCGTGTTTTTCGTGTGTTTCGTTTGTTTGAACTCCGGTTGTGGAGCCGTCACTCCGAGTGGACGTGCGTTTTTTTCTCCATTTTTCGCGGAACATTTGAAGAAAAAAGGAAGTGAGAAAGCGAACTTTTCCCAACGCAAAAAAAAAGAAAACATAAATAAGTGATCCGCAAGTGACAAAAAAAAAACAGCAGATAAAATGGCATTCAGTTACAAAGTTCTTACGGTGTTATGTGTGGTGGCAATGGTGACGGCCTTACCAGCAGAAGATACTCGCACCTCTCGGAATGCTATCAACACGGAAGGTGACTTGATGGGCAGCATCTACAAGGATTGTTTGCAGTCGGATTCGGTGTCCTGTGTCAAGTACAAGATCTTCAGCTTTTTCGATAAAGTTGTGGCCAAGCGTAGTGCATTTTCCTTGAGCGATGGAGTAACCGTGGTGAAAACTCCTGGCGTCGAAACCGACGGTGCCCCAAGATCGCTGAGCGGCGACGAATCCATTGAACAGTTGATCCTGTCTCGTGTGCAAAACTTCTTGTCCACTCACACCATCAAGGTTGACCTGAAAGGATCGGATATCGTGAATGCCGTTACATCGACCGGAAGGGCTTTGGAAGATGTTTCGGAGAACCTGCTGGAGGATGATGAAGATGCTGCTGGTGAAGCTCGTGGTAAGAAGAAGAAGGCTGCCAAAATCCTGGGTCCCTTGATGTTGGCCGTTGCTCTGAAGGCTGCTGCTCTGCTGCCACTGCTATTGGGAGCAATTGCTCTGATTGCCGGTAAGGCTCTGCTCATCGGCAAGATCGCTCTGGTGCTGTCGGCCATCATCGGTCTCAAGAAGCTGCTGTCACAGGAAAAACACGTCACGTATGAAGTTGTAGCCCACCCACACCACACCAGCAGCCATTCCACGAGCCACGGTGACGCTTACTCGCTGGGAGGATCGTTCGGTGGTGATACCGGCAGTTACGGTGCAAGCTCAGGACACGGAGGTGGTGGCTGGGGACGTGCTATCGATGCCCAGGACCTCGCCTATCAGGCCCAGAAACCGTAAACATGCACATCTTGCCTGCACCATGGACCTGGAAACGACAGTCGAAACATTAGTTACACGAATTTCGCAACTGATTGCAAGAGTACTCCTTAGAGGAGTTAACTTTTAAGCCCCCCAAGTACCGACTAATACTCAAATCAATGAGTGCATTATTGATGTCATTGGTTATGCTCTTATTTATTAAAATTAATTAGACGATTTTGCCTTTCCGAGGGTAGATTAAATTATTTAATTTGAAAGGAACATATTTCATTTGCGTGCGAGTAGGCGATAGGAGTAACTTAATTTATTTAGCCAAGAATACAAGCAAGCCAAGCAAGTAAAGCAGGACAAAAATCGAAAAAAAATGATACCAGAAATGAAACGCATATTGTGTGTAGAACATCTAAAGCCAAGCAAAGACATTTATATATCTCTCTCTCACTCTCTAGTTTCAAACAAACTTCTCTGTAGTTGAAAGCGTAGTCTCTCTATTTAGCTAGTTTTTAGCACCTACTTATCTTAAGAATTGCTGACTGTCTATTGTACTATAATGTTTCCTTCGACTATTAAGCTACTGTTTCACTTCTCTACCCTAAACCTTCCCATTCACCTTTCTTCCCCCTTTGTTGAAAATGCACAATTTCTTTTCACTGTTCATGCTGTCATTTCTTCTCTCATCTATTGTAGAAAAAGTACATGAACAGAGAAAAACAAACACATCCAGTCATCTACTCAAGCAACGAAATGCTGTAAGTTTGATCAGTTCCCGATTCTTTCGTCCACATTCCTATCATACATGGAAAAGACGTCCTGTCACACACGACAGTGTAAACTGCATCCACCGAACAGACCTTACTGACTAACTAACCTCTATTCATGTCTTACCCGTCGTACCGTCATTATTCTACTCTACCTCTCCCCTCTCAGAAACACCTTCGCTCTATCCTGTACTAACCGGTCCTTCTCGATCGAGTGAAGGGCACTCAGTGAAAACCAGTTTTGTTGTGAAAATAATAATAAAACCGAAATATAGATAGTTGCGTTTTATTCATTATCGTGGTCCGATCTTCCGTCCATCACAATTCGATTCTGACTCTCAAGCGGGATTCCACAACAATTGAATTCCGAGCCCGTGGAGGGTTTCGTGGGTACCGCGCCGAGTGGGTAAATTAGAGAAAAGCAGCCCTCAGTTCAGAGAGAATGGAAAGGAAAAATGTGTACCAGGCCAAGCACCATCATCAGCGGCAACTCGTAAATTATTCGCTTTCGTTCACTTTCGGGCGGAACCCTTCATCATATGTATGTACGGAATAAATGGGCCCGAGCACATTGAAAAGCATTCCACGGGACCGGCCCCCATCTGTGTTCAGACTTCATCAACTCACCAGCTCCGGTTCGAGTTTAATAGGATCTCGACCATGCAAGAACTGAGCACAGTAGAAAAATTTATGTTGATTTTACGAAAGCATAATTTTTTTTCGTTCTACAAATTCAGGTTGTAAAAAATTCCTCAACACTTATCCGTCTGACTTTGGTCATTTAATTAAACCAATCTACACGGGCAATATTTACCAACATAGCGGCGATTTTTTTTCGTCTGTGCAACACCTTGAAGAAAAGCTTTGCTTTGCTTTGCTTCTTCTCGATAATTGCAGAGTTTACTGCTTTATCACGGTTCAAGCGTACGAAGAGATTCGAGATCGAGCTTCGAGATCGTGGAAAAATCCACCGAACAACACATCGGTTCCCTTGCTGTTATTACCTGCCCGTAGCAGACCGCCAGCATCTTCACCGTTGAAAGAAGCCAATGCCTCTTGCTGCTGGTAGATTTGCTTTGAATTGGAAGCATTTAAAAGCTAAGCTATGGACGGAAAATTTAGATCAAAGTTGAAGTTTATTGTCAACATTGGAATGAAAACAGATTCTTGATTGCTGATGGGTTAGTGAATTTATAATTCTAGGTTATGTTTGTGTGAAAGGCATTAATCCTGAAGATCACTGAATTAATTACTTAGAAAGTTTCGTTTTTATAGATTCCCATAAAAGGAGCCATCCACTTAAATTTACAATTCAAGGCGTGTAAAAATGAATCATATCATTAACCTCACAGTTAATTAGCTGGAGTTGACATCGGAACAGAAACAACATTCATTTTTGCATTTTATGACCAAATGATCGCAATCATAAGCAATAGGTCTACTTCCATGAAAACCTATCACGGTCGCACGCGCAAAAGCCAGCGTACGCAAAACAACTAAAATACTAGCTGTTTTTCTGAGTTTGATTGGTTAAAATTTTGAACAACTATTCGATCGTTGTTTTAACAAAACTGCCATTTTTGCCTTTCTCATATAGAAAGGTTATGCAATCACTGTGAAAACCGACTTTTGAACCGAGGCCCGGAGGGCCGAGTGTCATATACCATTCGACTCAGTTCGTCGAGTACGCAAAATGGCTGTGTGTGTGTATGTGTGTGTATGTGTGTGTATGTGCGTATGTGTGTATGTAACGTTTTTTTGCACTAACTTTTCTCAGAGATGGCTGAACCGATTTTCACAAACTTGGGTTCAAATGAAAGGACTTGTAGTCCCATACAAAATTCCTGAATATTGTTTAGATCCGACTTCCGGTTCTGGAGTTATGGGGTAAAATGGGCAAAAAGAAATGAAAATATGTTTTCTAGCTTTTCTCATAGATGGCGTGACCGATTTTCATAAACTTAGGTTCAAATGAAAGGTCCTGTGGTCCCATACGTAAATCCTGAATTTCATCTGAATTCGACTTCCGGATCCGGAAATATAAGATAAAGTGTGTTAAAAATTGTATACCATCACTGAAAAGGGCGAAAACCCATAAAAAGTTTTCTAAATCGACCTCAAATCTTCTCCAAATAATAGTTTTTATCAGTAGACGGTCAAACAAACCGGTTATTCGTTTTTTTAATCGATGAAAACTATTTTGAAGAATACCACAATATTATATATGATGGTATGATTGATATGAGAAAGGCATCATTACACCACTAGGTGGATTAAAACAGGTTTTTATATATCGTGCTGGCGTTTAGCAATGACACACAACAAAGATACGCACCTCGAATGAGTAATTAAACGTTACAGTTGAGCAATGACATACACCCTAAACGGAAAATGAATCGTTTCAATGAGGTGTCACTTGTGCAACTGAGCAATGACACAATCCCAGCCATGTTACCTTTATGCATGAAAGCAAAAAATGTTTCAGTTGTTTCAACCAATTATTTGAACTTAAAACGCCTGTTGCAATAAATATTTTTTACTGCTAGTCTCTTCGGGGGCAGCTAATCGTTCACTGCTTAAACAACTAAATTTTGCATAAGAAGCTGCTTATAGCTTTATCACTAAACTCATAGAAGGTATAGAAAAACAACAAAACATTAAAATTCCCAAGAGGGAATTCATCAGCAAAATGTTCACAGGGCATTAAGAAATTTTTCCTCCTCTTGCAAAATGGCTCGCTGGAAGAGCTTTTTTGATTCCGTTTTCAAGAATGTACTATACGAATAGTACTATTTCATTTTAGCAGCAACTTCATTATTCACATATGAAATTAAAACATTTATACTGTAGGAATATCTATTTCATACATAGAAGACCTATTGTACTATTACAATCTTATATTCTTCTGCATTCTTTCACTTACATGAAACGGCCATTACGTAACTGACATAAACGGCGTTCATTTTCATTGAAAATTTTCAATACGAAACCACAGATAACCGATATACAGTCTCGAACAATTTTTTTTCAAAATCCTATGTAAATTTTAAATTTGCTATACGTTGGAAACACTACTGTCACCTACTCGACTGTTCGTCGCGATCTTTAAAAACGTTCCACTACGTTCCGGAATGATAACAAAATTCTTCTGCCTGTTACAGAAATATTTCAACTACAAGAATTTTAACACTTATCACACGATTTCCCTAAGTGTTTAAGACAACTTTATTTACATGTCGCATAAATCACACGAGAATTCGATCGGAATAAAAATAAGCTTGTCATTTTAACCAACAGCAAAACAAAAATTTAACGTGAAGTGTATGTTGCTCCCAAAATTGTGGCTTATGTGACAGCGGCACCAAATCGTGGTGGCACCTCGTGTCGATCGTGGTGACATCTGCAAGTGTAATGAGCGTTATTTGCGGAATGCATTTTATTCGAAACACGTGACTACAAATTTCTTACCTAATATCACTTTGAATCTTCTGATTCAAGTGACAATGTGATAGATTGATAAAAGCAGACATAGGAATGAACGTTCCAATAAAAATGTGTGTATATTTTGAAAACTGTTCAGTTTATAACTTGTAATTGTGTTTATTGATTCACTGACTGATAGACAATTAATATCAGGCCATGGAACGAAGCACGGTCACACTTTTCATTTGGCAAACGCTAAAATAATGTTTTGGATAAATACGTCTGAACGCATTCTTATGACGTTTTCGCTTGATACCAAACATAACCCAGTTTCCACCCTAACTGCTGTGAAACCGTTTGTTTGAACCTAGTTTCGAACCTAGTTTTAACGTCGTTGAACTGAAAATCAAATCAGTTTCGAAACCCCCCCTTCCCAAAGACATCATATTTACAAGATATCCAGCTCTCACATTTCCCGAAAAAATCATTGGCAACATCTTTTTTTGCGATTATGCCCTCAGGCGAGTCCGCATCGAACTGAAGATTGATTTCATTCCACTGAACTGATCTGAAGATTGATTTCACTCCAAGCTGACAGGGTCTGCCCCCCCACAACCACTCTAAAATTTTAATGGTGGTTAATAAACTGGAATAAATGTTAGAAATTTGACAGATATCTTTGATATCACACTTTATCCTCTAATTCATTCAATTTACACTTCATATCTTGATGTTTTTTTCTTATTTCCACCTGGGTGCATTTTCAAAATTTCACACTTCGAAAGTGTTATAAATTTTTTCCAAAGCTGATTTCCTAATAACTTTTCCCCTGTTTGAGTGTTTTCTTCCATTTTGTCACTAAACAAATGTAAGAATGTGTAAGATTATTGCCAATATCACGTTTATTACGAAAACGTTGTTAAAATAGGTCCAAACAACACAAAATCATCCGAATCTTCAAATTGGTCCTGTTGCACATTTGGTAGCTATAGTCTATGATATTCCATGAATGGAAACACGTCGAGTGCGCAAACTGCCATCTACGTCAAGACAGTGGAACTACACCCAGTCAGGGATGCCAGATTCACAGATTAATGTGTGTTTCACAAATTTTCAATTTTCTGCACAGATTTTAACAAAGACAAAGATTTTCACAGATTTCTGAAATCGATAACAGATTGGCAATGGGCACCAAAACGTTTTCAATTTGCTAAGGAAAACATTCGACAGAGCGGTTGGAAGAAGCCAGAAATACAGATTTTACAATTTTTTGATAGCATGAATTGAAACTTTAATAATAATTGAGTTAAAACATTTTAAATAATAGTATTGTTTTTTCCACGAAGTAAATTCGTTTCTCAGATTTTGTCTTAATTTTAGAAAAGAGGATAAAACTTATATAAAAGAGAAAAAGGATGGCTTGTATCGTATCAAAAAAACGCTCTCTAGCAACTCTTCACATGCTTCAATCAGTGCCATCAAAGAGCGACGGATATCATCTCAGCAACAAAAAAACCTGCATGGTTCATTTAACAAAGAATGGACATCAGTGCGAAAGTGAATTTCTCTCGAGGATCACGGGTTAGCACGCTACAGTGAGGATTCGCTCTGAAGCAACAACCGGTCGTTTATTCTCGTTTTGCGATCCGATTCTATGCGGGCAGTGGATAATTGTGATAGAATTATTTTGCTATTGCATGGCATTACAATCGCTACATGAACAATATTGATAACATACATGCTTATGTATGTTGCATTATAACTCCAGTATAATTTAACGTACTCTTACCAAACTTGACACAGGTACTTCTTGCTCTTCAGAGATGGTCATAAGAGTATTTTTCAATGGAAGGGAGTGTCCCTAGCATGGGAGATTAAACTAAACAAATTTGGCAAATATCATCTAGTGTTCAGCTAGTGTTACTCCGACAGATTTAAAACCATTCATATTTTCCTAATACAACAATCAATGATTTTGTTTTCTGAGAAGTTTTGTTTAAAGATAGAAAAGATTAAGCAATAAGGTGGATAAAACTCTATTAAAAAGACTATGTTCGATAGTAATTTTTCCTAACAATATTACAGGTTACCGCTTATTCTGACTATGTGCATATAACCTTTGTATAAGTTGTGTCTATATGAAAATGTCTGTGAATGCTCCACACAAGGGTTTTGAAATATTGCAATCTAGTATGAGAATCAACAATTAGATTTATTGCGATAATTGTCAACTTGTAATGCTTTCTTGATAAATTTCACAAGGCGCCAATAATTGCAAAACTTTGTCTATTTTGGTAAGGGCTGTAAAATACTCAGAGTATGAGGTGGAGCGAAGAAATGTAGAAAAATTCTCTCACGGGTATTGAGAGGCACCGAGTGCTTGGAGAATCATCTACCAGAATGATGATGTTGTATACAATGTAGAAAAATATCGAGCCGCTCTCTGTCAAATTATCGGCAATCACCAACCCTCAAAGAGAATATCAATGGAGGTAAACACTGCTAATAACAATTTTTCTACGTTCATTTTTTCTTACAATTAGAGTAGTGTAATTTCTTATGCTTTTAATAATTCCTTCTGAAAGGATGGAAAAATGGCCTTGGTCATATCGTTACTTTATACCTAATAAACGAAGGTGAAAATAAACTGAATAAGTTGTCATTTTCAGATTGAATTTTGAATGATTTCCATCAATTCAACGCAAAAATCACTTGCAACATTTTTTCAACTACAACATAAAAAAATCCAGACGAAGGAATGTTTGGTTTCTTTACATTCTAGTTTTTGTTGTGCTTCGATTTGTTATCATTTATTTTCATATACAGGTTTTCAATGCAGTTTTTAGATCCCCTGATACAGATTTACAGATTTTTTTTTTTCTGAAAAAAATGCAGATTTAAATGGGACAACCCTGATTCATTTAGTGCAGTGTTCTCAGAGCGATCATCATTCAGCTTGCCTCGTGTAAAATTCACCGAAAAGTGAATGACAACGGAAAAAATTCAATCAGCAGGCCCTTTTTAAGGCCATTAAAATTTTCCTATAGAGCTATAAGAGTATGCAAATCAGAAGAGTAAGACGATTACTTTAGTGCAAATTCATAACAACATTATCATTTTAGTGCACTGTTTGTGTTGCGAAATTCGCACCAATCAAGTGTAAATAAATTTAAAATTCACCGAACAGTGTTCAACATCGGATCTCGTAAAAAGAAAACCCTTCACGAGAATTTATTCAGTAATGAACCAACCGACACAGTGAGCAGTTCTGCTGCTGGACGGATAAGAAAAGTGAACTGCAAGCACTATCCTGGCCTATTGTGGTAGAACACTCAAATAAAAATTCACATTCGAATTTATTAAAAATTACGTGAAGTGGCTTCAAATGTCACACTGAATATTTACGTGACAAAAATGAATGTTATTAGAGCAGAATAGAATCCTCAGATACAATTGACCAATCGTTAAATATTCTACTTGAATTTTCAGTGTGGAAAGATCGATCTTAAGGGGTTACATCACTGTAGAAAAAAAAGAGAAGGATTTTTTTGGGGAATTATTTTGGGATCCGAAAAATGAAGTAATCCGAATTTTGTATAAAGCACAAAATTACCATATGAAACTGTAACATGTTGAAGTTGAAAAAATGAAATATAACAAAATCACTTTTTTTTGTTTTGAAGCTTTTGAATTAATGATTAGGAAATCTACTAACACATTAAGGATTTTGTGTTCACCATTTTTAAGGGATTACACCACTGTAGAAAGAAAAGAGAAGGACTTTTTTGGGGAATTATTTTGGGATCAATAGAATGGAGTAATCCAAATTTTGTATGAAGCACTGTTTAATATAATGTAACCAACAGTAGGGAAAGAAGGTCGCAACTTTCAACTTCAACTTTCTTTCCCTACTGTTGGTTACATCATATACAGTGCTTTATACAAAATTCGGAATACTCCATTTTTTGGATCCCAAAATAATTCCCCAAAAAAGTCCTTCTCTTTTTTTTCTACAGTGGTGTAATCCCTTAAAAATGATGAACACCAAATCCTTAATGTGTTAGTAGAGTTTCTGAACATTAATTCAAAAGCTTCAAAACAAAAAAAAAGTGATTTTGTTATAGTTAATTTTTTCAACTTTGCAGGTTTGGTCAGTTGATAGCCCTGCAAACCCACTCCCATGATCCCACGGCAGCAATTGAATTTTATCAGCATTCGAAATCCGGTCCAGCTCCAGAGTTACGCATGTTACAGTTTCATATGGTAATTTTTAATTTTTTAAAATCATGTAAAATTTAAAATATTTATTTATAAGAAAACATGAGGAACTGTCTATTACTCCTATATAGATGGTTTGTTTTCAATCGAACAAGTTACCATCGAAGGTAGTAAGACAAAATGTTGCAGCAATACTATGTGAAATAAATTTCATTAAAATGTAGCTTTCACCATTATTTAAAACAAAAATTATCTTTCTGGTAGGTGAATGTGATATGAACACTCACAACATTTTATCTATCAAACACGTAACTCTTACTGGATTATGCATTCAATAGATTCTAAAGGTTAGTCAGTTCATTAAAAATTTTGCGAAAAGTCGGGTGGAAAATATTCACTTGCCTTTTCACGTAACTAAAATGTGATTATTTTTTGAGTGTAGGAAACGGATGATTGGAATCTGTTTCGTGCTTCGGTCGCACCGTTGGATTCGTTTAGTGCAGTTCGCAGTGCGAGTTTCAAGTGCGGAAAATACATCGAAGTAAAACAAAAATGTTGTGATTTGGTTTTGATGATATCTCGAATTTGTTACCTCTCTCTTGTATAGAAAGGCTAAGCAATCACTGTGAAATCCGACTTTTTAATCGATACCCTAGTGTCATATACCATTCGACTCAACTCGTCAAGATAAAAAAATGTATTAATGTTTGGGCGTTACAAGTTGTTTATTTGTAAACGAAAGATTAAATGTTTTAAAAGTTGAATAACATAATCGTGAATATTTTACAATCGTATATAAAAATAAATTCCGAGTGGAACGATTTTGTAATGTTAAGTTAAACTTTACACACTAGGATGTAAATTCGAAGTTAAAAAAAACCGTATCTGTTGATATCTCTTCGAAAGCTGATCTCTAACCCACCGTTATCGATAGCTAGAAACAGGTTTTCAACAGAGTGAAGTATTTGTAACACTTTTTAAGGTCTTTAAGCCACTTCCTCCCGCAGTTTTAGTAACTGTGAATTGATAGCATGCGATGATATGTCAGTACAAAGAGCAGAATGACTTCTCGGTCGCTAAGCGAAGTGCAAATTTCACGTTCGTGAGCTGCCACTGTGCTGCCAAAAGTGAAAATCTCAGATAAAATCCTGGCAAAGCAATCATTGATCCGCTTTCCTTCCAGGTCGGCGCATACCACCGTGTTTGCACTACGTAGCTTCCCTTGATGCGATGCGGTGCAAATTTTATCGCCTGCCCGCAATCTGATGGCACATCGCATTCCTGCCAGCTCCGATTTTATATGACCACTCACGTTCTCCGACGAGGTGGGTTGACGATACGTTTTCAGCAGTGCCAGTATTTCAAGGAAATATTTTTATGACAAATTTATAATAAGAAAGTTCCGAAATTTCCATGATAAAAATGTCATAAATTTGAACATTTTCATTCCTTGTAGTTGTACAAATCCTAAAAGTAAGTATTTCTTTTTAAACACTCAATTGCATTGGCATTTGACATAAATTAAAAATGTTTTGAGGGTGAATTTTAACTTAACATGCGGTATTGATCAACACTTGGATTTAAAAAAAGCTCAATTTTTTTTCATACATTCAATTGTTTTTTCTGCTTTTGAAAATTTCATCACACATAGTAAAAATATTTACAGTTAGAAACCCAAATATTAAGTTAGCAACTCTGTCTTGTCAGTTTATCGTACTTTTATAACTCCATTGAAATAAGCTAAGATTTCGGAGTTTTTTTGCATATTCTAGAACAAACAGCAACCCGATCGCATATTCGACAGCGCTATCACGTACCGCAACAGCGTAGCTTCCGTTCGAAACCGGGCCGAAGTGAGTTTTACGTACATACATTCCGCACAACCCCCTTCTAATGCTATCCGATTTCTCCTGTCACACTGCGCAGGAAGTTCATTTGCTTTCAAGCAGATCAGGCGTGGTGGAACGATTTTCTGCCTTGAAAATCTCGGCAGCCGATTGAGTTTGTTTTTTACCCAATTCCTTGAATGGCACTTGAAGAAATGTACACTTCTGGAGTGGAGGACCGAGTGTTCCGCCGCCGTCATTCACTTGCAGACGCAGCCGGTTCGCTATTCTTGGTATGTTTTTGTTGATGATGATGCTGCAAATTCCGACAAATTCGTACAAAGCATTCCAGAATTCCGAAACGCTTTAGTGTACTGTCAACACACAATGCCCTAGCGGAAATATGTGCGCGGATTGTGTTCGATGATACCTTGCCGGCGGTGGCGGCCATCGTTGATGGTGAGCTTGCATTAATGAAGTGTTTAGAAGTGGCAGCATAGTACGCGTGCCAATCGATGGGATAAGTGAAAAATATATGTCAGTCTCAACACGTTTATAACTGATACGACGGTGTACGGTTAGGAGAGCGTGAACGTCATCAGGAAGCGACGCTCCCGATTTTCATTAAAGTTGCTAAATACCACTCGATTATAAATCACGGTCGAGTGATATATAGGCGCAAGAAGCCACACGAAAAACAATTTGAATTTTTTGAATCGATAGGATAAGTAACTAATGTAGGTAATGGAAAACTACACGCAAAAGCCACCGATCGCAAAATAACTAAAATTGGTACAAGTGATTGTTATTTGAAATAAACTGTCATTTTTGACTTATTGTGTTGGGAATTTAGCAATGACACCCAGCAAAGACATGCACCACAAACAAGTAATGAAACGTTACAGTTGAGTAATGAAACGTTACAGTTGAGTAATGACAAGAGGGAATTCACCAGCAAAATGTTCACGAGGCATCGAAAAAATGTTCCTGCACATGCAGAATGGCTCGCTTGGAGAGCTTTTTTGATTCCGTTTTCAAGAACGTTGCTGACAAACCAATGCTACAGATGTACTTTCAAGAAAATACAAATACTATCACTTTACTTTAGCAGCAATTTTTAGGCGTGAAGCGTTTTTAATTACAGTTATGTCAAGTTAAGAAAAAATTTTCTTTATTTTGCATCATCGCACTAAATGGTTAAACACACTTTACTCTATAGTTCTGGAACCGGAAGTCGGACCCGGATAAAATTAAACAGCAACCTATGGGACTATAGAAACTTTTATTTGAGCTAATAGTACTGTTGTTGTACCGTTGAATTCCACTATGTTATATCACGTCATTACACTCTCACAAAGTCACTATTTTCACAGTCACTATTTTTCCGAAAGTGTATAAAACGTTATAATACAGATACGTATTTCGGAGTGCTATTTGCATCCTTCTTCAGTGTATCGGTTTTATAGTTAGTTTTATTTGAGCCTTTTTGTTTAGTTTTATTTGAGCCTTTTTGTGTAAATCGATCGAATCATATCTGAGAAAATTGAGTGAGTCTCGTTTTAAACTTTTTGACCACTATTCTCGGTACTTCTGGAATCGGGAACTTAGAATCAGTATAGCCGAAGTTGGTTCGTTTAGTAAGTAACTAATATAGCCTACAAATTGAATCAGTTTTAAGCCAAATCTAGAATAATTTTAGCCTTTTTTGCATCGTCGCTCTAAATGACGGTGTAAAATTCAATAGCAAGCTATGGAACTACGAAATTTTTTACTTTATGAGTGACATTATTTGACACATGTGAGTACACATACACCCACAGACACATACATTGCTCAGCTCGAATGATATATAACACTTAGTCCTCTGGGCCAATTTTCACTAGTTAATTTTTCAAGTGGTTGCATGAACTTTCTATATGAGAAAGGCAATAAATGTACTTTTATAGAAAAGCATCGTTATCATGATCTTGTAATAACACTAACAAGTAGGAAAAAATTGTATAAAAGATTTAGAAAATTACTTTTTTTTCACCTGAAAACTACAAATTTTAATGCGGCAACCCTGCACTCTATACGAAATTGAACAAAGCACGCTGCAAACGGAGCAAAGCCACACGTACCGTCGCTTACTTGTTTTGCATCGTCATTTTGAATGTTTTGACACTCATTGCCCTATAATTTCAGAACCAGAATTGCACAGTATATTTAAAGACAATGAGAGCTTTAATTTGAATCATGATTCGTGAAAATCGGCTTAGTCGTTGCTGAGAAATCGAAGTGAGTTCCGTTTTAGGAGATTTTCTTCACTAGTATCGGTGCTTTCGGAAGCGGAAATCGGGGACTAGTAATCCCTAAGTAGTTTTATATATTCAGTAACTAACCAGATCTGCAAACTAGATAAATTTAGCAGTAAGGTTTATATAAATGTGTACCTCATTTCGCCATCGCTTGTGAAAAAATACACTGGTCTTTTTTTATGCGAGTTTACGTGGCGCATAAAAAAACGCATAACTCTGAAAATTCGCATAAAAAACCCGCATAACTCTGAAACTTCGCATAAAAAAACCGCAGGAGGGAAACCGCATAACTCTGAAAATTCGCATAAAAAATCACATAACTCTGAAAATTCGCATAAAAAAGACCACATAAAAAAAGAAATTGAAATTTTTCACTAATCGCAATATAGTATCGGAACCGAAAGTCGGATCTGGATCAACTATTCGGGACTTTTTGAAGAATTTTGAAATTAATTAATTGCTTCTTAGTTTGTGAAAATCGGTTGAGATATTTCCGAAAAAATGTAGTGCGCATTTTTCCATAAATTTGCACATATTTCCTTGTAATTCGGGAATCGAAAGCCGAATCTAAATAAAATTGAAGAAAATTATATGAGACCATAAGATTTTTTGAATCTAAATTTGTGAAAATCGGTTCTGCCATCTCTGAGAAACGGGTGTGACTATTTTTTTCCTCTTTTTGATGCATATTATCCTGTAATTCCGGAACCGGAAGTCGGATCTAAATGACACTCGGGAACTTTGTATGGGACCTTCCGCCATCTCTGAGAAAATTGTGTAACATTATTTGTCACATACACACAACCACACAAACAAACAAACACACACATATCGCCCCGGTTGTAGAGTCGGTTTTCACAGCTTTTGCATAGCCTTTCTATATGATAAAGGCAAAAACCGTATCATCAGCAAGATGTAGAGGGTTAAGTGGTGCCATCACAAGCAAAATACGACCTTACATTGGCCATCGGTAAAATGAAGAACATAATCAGCTCAGGCAAGATTGAATAGTTCCATTCGGATCTGCAGTTGATAGATTGCAAAATTATAGTTAGAGATATAAAGTCAATCGTAGCATAGAACACTTCATGTTATTCACTAAATTTTAACTTTCTCGTTTTGATATCTGCTTTTGCAGGTACAGTTATTGTAAGAAGCTTGATGGCTTGATGTGTCACAGAATAACTCGGTTTAGTTGGATATATTGTAACTTCTTTAAAGTGTGCGGAACCTAAAAATAAACCGTTCCAGTAAAATGGAGAAAATTGGGCACTTCGATTGGTCGAAGATCGTGAAATGCCATTAGCTTCGACTAAATACTAATGAAAAAAAGGCATCGAAATGTGTGAATAAATGTATTAAATTATTACATCCGACATTGAATACGTATGTAATTGTAAAAGTATTACATTAGAAACAGGACGGGTAAATCGTTGTAACTGAGCACCCAATATAAATTCTATCTATGTAAATTTTTATCATAGTAGTATAAATAAACCTACACATTTACAGAAAGAACAATGTGGACCACGAAGTAGGTGCTAATTAAGTACTGAATATTAATTGATAATCAAACGAATAGCATACATAAACCACAATAACAGTTCTTGCGCAGTTCAACAAATTTCAACTGAACCAGCATTTTTCGGTACGCCTAATGAGGGCTTCCGATTTGTGTCAATCAATAATTGGTGTGGATTTCGAGAGTGTTTCTAAATGGCGTTCAATATAAACAACAAAAATCAAATGCGCTTTACGTTGGAGAAAGAAAACTTACATTTCTTTTAGAAGAACTTCGAAACCCAACTGACATAAAGTTAATTTCCCAGAAAAAGGAAATTTTCTTGTGTAACTTTCAGATTGGCTGTATCTTGGCCGTATTGAACAGAAAAGTATGCAACTGTTTGCACTTCCACCGTATGCCGCTGCAAATAAACGAAAGCATTTCTTTTTGCACTATCGTAACTTTCTTCGGTTTAGTAGCTTCTGCGAAGCTCAACTGAGTTGCATACCTGCTGGCGAATACACCGGGGAAATTACTTGGCGGTGGCTGTGTTAGCAACTGAAATATTTCTTATTTCGATACAGGTGGTACTTTTCTATTGATCGAACATGCTTTACCTTAATTTCCCAAAATGCTATAGTTTCAAATCTTTCTGCGGATTTCGATAAAAACTTTAACTCTTCTGTTGACCTGTTGTTTTTTTTCGATTTATTACAACACAAGAACAATCTGATGGTAGTCCGAGAAACTCTAACTGCGGTAGTATAGTGAGTAAAGAACAGTCGAAAAACTAACTAACTTTTCAACTTGAGCCAACCGACAACAATCCTCATTTCTCGATGGAAACTTTTTTCATATGTTGCTACTCTATTTACCTGCTGTGCCAAAGTGGCTCAAACTCTGACCCAACACTGTTTTGTTGGAGCTGAAGCAATCCGATATATTGGATGCAGGATGGAAGTCGGTAAAGCAACGAACTTGACCTTCAAATTAGTTCTTCTATCTTCAGGGGCAAGGCACTCTGGAACGCTACAAAGAAATTTCTCGCTTCGTCTAATCGCACGCATCCATCGAGGCCGCGTTGAGGCCAGGACAACTGGTGAGAACAGTATAAACCATAAACATCGTGGTAATTGCAGCAGTTGAACTGTTTTCGGTTTCATTATACTGCACGCACCGGCGCGGCGGCCAACAGTCCACATTTCTCGGACACATTCGTAACGAAAGTGTGAGTGTGAGGCGCATCTTAAAATCAGGTTTACGAATGTGGTACAAATGGAACCTGCTCTTTTTATCTGACTGAACGGGTTGATCGTGGTACAGGACAGGAAGATGTTTATTGTACGAGATCGAGGTTTGTATGTTTCGATAGTATACGCAAGATTGGCTAACCCTTTACAGGGCAGGTTCAGAAATTACTACCTAAAACAAAACTTTGGTATTGATATCACATTGCTGTGTGAAATTGAACCATTCGGTTAAATAGACCTAGCGACTGGTTCTTAGCGAAATGAATTATTACATGGCTAGTTTTTCATGTTTATAGTCACGAAGAAACCTGGCTTGTCGTCAATTACGCAAATATTTTGATTGTGATTGCTAAAGTGTATTGGTGCCAACAGTCTGACTAACTTTTTTGTTCCTTGAGGAGCAGTACGATAGTTTCTACTGCGTTCCAACATTCCTTCATCATTTTTATGCCACAATTTCCCTTTGCACCTAAAAGAACGCTTCAGTTCCGTTTGTTTACAATGAATTTTCCGTGTGACATTAACTTAAAAATGAACAAAATGTATTTTTCTTTCTATCAACTGTATTGTACGTCTTGGCCGATTGAAATTTACATGCTACTTACGCAATTTTCTTTCTTCTTGCACGTTTACTTGAACACTTTCGGCAGCCATAACAGTTCGTGTAAGAAATCGTCTTAAATATTTAAAATCTTAGAATAATTAGATAAATTGTGCGGAATTCACTTAAAAATGTAGAAGAAATTATGAAGCAAATTCACTTTCATCGTAAAGATAAGATTCACATTGCAATTACATTTGAGAACTACGGATCATTTCGGAGATATCTTAGACGGCGTCATGGGTGAGAATCACGAGCCTCTATGTACTCTTGCTCTATGCAGTTTTGAAACCAAGGGTATAAGAAAATTATGAAGCATGATTTGGAACTTGTTCAGGAATATTTCTTGAAAATATTTATTAAGAGGATTCAAGCAGCAGATAATTAGAAAAGCGATTGCAACGGTCGTTCTGAATTTAGCTTTAAAAATCTTTTTTTGTCGTGAATACGACTTACTTTACTATGGTGCGCCTTTTCAAAATGTACCCTCTGAGAAAGTGATAAGTTTTTAATCGTGAATATCAATATAATTTTTGCTACATGCCATCGGAAATATGATCACAATTTTATGATAAAATTTTCAGTTGTGTGACACTAACTCAAATAATTCGAAATTAAACTTTTCTGGATTGTTTGGTATAAACGAGTATCAAAGAGGATAATTCATAAGGCACGTTTGCCTTTCTCGTAATTTTGAAGCTCATAGCTCAGTAATCTGTGAAAGGATTTATATAATCTAACTACCAATAGAATCGAAATTTTTCAACTCAAACGTGTACAGCAAAAGCATTGAAGTATTTCAATAGTACACTATTGAAAAACCTGTCTCATTTGTCCCATGTCAACACCAGCCAATCAGAACGCGTTCTGAGGAAGAGAACAAAATATCTGCTACTGTACAACAAATCGTTCGAGAAAAATGTTCCGAACAGTGTTTAATATCGCAGTGAGTTCCACAATTTGGTCTTTCTGAAAGGCAGGAATGAATCCAGTACAGCATCCTGATAGTTTCTTTCAATTAAATGCAAATCCGAAATGAAAGAATCGACATTAAAATTTTATATGCTGCTTTTTTTATAGCCGTTAGTGAAAAAGCTACAAACGAAAAGAAACCTCTTAACATAAATTGGATCTGTTTGAAGTCTATCGCCACTGCGAGCAGATTTATTGTGTCGTTTGCAAAGCTAGTTTCGCTTCTGACAAGAGCGATTACGTCACAGCTGCTAGTCGTTTGCATTGGTGAAAAAACAACGAAAAGAGGACAACGGTGGAGAGCATCACACAAAATGAGCCGTTCTAATGGCTTTAAAAGTTTTCTAAAGAACGAAATCGAAGGTAAATATCATCACTTTAGTGCAAATCTAGAACAGTTTGATTAGATTTGTGCACTTTTCGCTGTGTGGAATTCACAGTAATCGAGATCAAGTGAAGCCTTTTTTGTTATTGAGTAAAATGTGAGAAAGGGGAATACTTGCATAAATCATACCAATGATCAACTAATTGATATTCGGAAGTGTTAAGGAACATGTCATTTGTTTTCGTATTCACGACATCCAGTTATGTTTCTGACATTACCAACCCGCCATTTTTATCTCGATGTAGTCATCTATCACGAATAAATTGCTTATAAATTTTATAAATTTTATCTATGAGTATTACAAGCTGTTTTATTTTGACGTGCTCGAGTTTTCTAAAAACATGTAAATTTACTATTGAACAGTTTTGGCCATGTACATTTAAAGCACAGCAGTATGTGAGTGTAAATTTCATATTGCGCGTGAAGTTATGTTATATATGATGGATGGTTTTTGTTACAGTTGTTTCAACGGAAATTTACAGGTTTTACTGTAATTGTACTGGGCAACATATGACCGATGAGGTGGATGCGATAATAATTCGAATTATCATTACGATGGCTAAATTCCATGGATCAGCTGTTCTCAACGCGACACCTACACAACAGAAAATTTTGTATTTTACAGGTGACTTAATCATCCCTCATACGATGTAATTCATAATGACCAAATTTTTCGAATGACGGAAAATTTCATTTGTAATTTGTAATGTTAAATTAGCTTGAATTTTACTGGTTTCGACTGTGCATTCTAGCGGCTAGTGGGTAAGACTGTATGAATTTAAATGCACCTTTAATCAAACAAGCAGATGTGTGCGTCTGTGGCTCAGTCGGAAAACAGACGTACTGTGTGACCCAATGATTCTCGGTTCAAGTCGCGGCGGTCAGCTATCAGTATTCATTTTTTTTTATTTCAATGAATTTAATGTCATGCAATTTTAGACACAATATTAAATGTTCATCGACGTAGTAATAAGTGCGATAAAAAGGAGAGGTATAGCCAAAAACGATATTTTTGCGAAATTATGTCAGCCCGCAACCGATGCATTCAAAATATTTCTGCACTATTTAATTGAGCTGTTTTCTAGAATGTACAATAGAACATTTTCACGGTAAGGAGAATGTTGTAGGTTCGAATCCATTCACTGATGATATTTTTCCCTTACTTTTATTTTTACGATGACTCATCTATATTTATTTTTTCACTCGTTTCCTCGTTGGCAGTTATCCTCTCCAATCCTACTAATGGTGTGATAATCCCAAGTCACATTTTTAGTATTGATAAATACTTATAGCTGTCTCCAATGCTACATTATGAGTCTTGCATTAAAACCTGAAACTCCACGAAAACCTACTGAACCCACTATAAGAGCATAACCCAAACCTCCGTTTACGAACACTTTTTTTTTACGTTACCTCTTTTTACGTAACTCTTTTTACGAACCAAATCCCAAATAACGTAATCTTTTTTTACGAACCAACTTCGTAAAAAGAGGTTTTTGCATCCAATGAAAACAATTTTCGGCTCCAATTACTACAATATGGGTATTTCCGGAACGGGATTGATGAGTAGATGACGGAAAACGATGTTTGAAGTGGTTCGGAAATCCAAGATGGCGACTTCCGGTTTAACGATATTCCTTAAAAACCTTCACAATGTAGATTATTTTTAGACCGGAATTGAATAGTAGATGACGGAAAACAATGTTTGAGGTGGTTCGGAAATCCAAGATGGCGATTTCCGGTTTATCGATGTTGCTTTAAAACCCTTACAATATGGGTATTTTCGGAACGGGATTGATTAGTAAAGACGGAGAACGATGTTTGAAGTGGTTCGGAAATCCAAGATGGCATCTTCCGGTTCTTTGAAATTGCTTAAAAACATTTACAATAAGGGTATTTTCTAAACGGGTTTGATGAGTATATACCAGGAAATTATGTTTGAAAGCGCTTCAAAAATCAAAATGGTGAGTTCAGTTGTATCGGTATTCTTTGACGATCATTACGATATGATTATATATCGTTTAATAAAAAGTTATGCTTCTGACAAAGGTGTTTCCTGCTAATCATTATTGTTTGAATATTCTACTATATTTTCGAAATGACCATAACAAGTAGACGTCTGAACAGCTATAATAATTTTATATTGCTATAGTTATATTGTATGCTTTCAATATTTTATTGATCAACTGGAAGTCTCAATCTAATATTTGGAAGCAACTACAAACATAAAAATTTGGTTTCAAATCCAATTATTTTTTATGTTACACTTATAATTTCAGTTGTTTTAGCGTACGTGATAAAGTCGAAAAAAGTACTGTTACTCTCATCACGACACATTTGTTTTTATTTAAACTTGTCAAAGTCTCATGTCAACTGGCCCGTCGGAATATGATTTAACATTTTGTAAGCCATTGAGAAAAAGTGATATTATTTGGCTCAAGTGGTAAGAGTCAGTTAGACAATCACATGACACTGCATTTCTAACATTTATGAGCAATTCCAGAAATAAATAGCAGATAAACTAGCAGGATCGACTTTCTCCGAATCGGATGAAACAATATACACCTCTTCAGTATGGCAATCTCTTTTTCCTGATAATGGAACCTTTTCGACTCAATATTAATTTTTATAACGTCGAAATTTAAAACCGTAACTAAACACTTCAAACATCGTTTTCCGTCATCCACTCATCAATTCCGGTTCGAAAATACCCACATTGTAAGGGTTTTTAAGAAATATAGATAAACCGGAATCGCCATCTTGGATTTTGAACCGACCCCAAACATCATTTTCTTGTACCCACTTATCACTTACGTCCCAAAAATGGCCATGTGATTGGGGGTTTCCACATTGATTACACAAAACTTTTTTTACGAACCAAATCCCAAATAACGTAAACTTTTTTTACGAACTACCTCCATTTACGAACCCCCGTTTAGTTCGTGAATGGAGGTTTCGGTGTATTCCAGTCAAGTGGGCCATTCTTCATTAAGCTTATAAAGAAAAGTAAAAAATCAGCATGAACCTGCGTTAAATCTTTTTCGAAATGATTCAAAACTCAAGAAAATTTTGAGACCAGCTTTACGAAGTTAAATAAATTTAAATTTATTCGCATGGAATGAATTCCGCTATGAATAAACTGTCACATCGATAATGTTTTTCTTCAATATGTGTGTGTCATGTCGGTTATGAATACGATCAGTTAGAATATGTTAGATTTTAATTACGAGTTTGAGGGTCTTTTTGTGTGTAAAAACTCCATGCGCTTTTTTTATCGTGAATGTAAAGATAAAAATAAGAATTATAACTAATCACCTTGAAATAAATGCGGTTTTAGCGAAATTCTCCATGAATTATGAAAATTGTATAAATATGTTTCGTTGCGCCAAACTTTTGCATACGCTCTGAAAATGAATCATAAAAGTCCATAATATTTCCTCGCTTTTGTATACGGAAGTTTATTCGCTGTCAAATGCTACAGTATACAACATCAAAATAGTGGCCATGAAATTTTCTTTAATGCAAATTACGCTTAACCTAAGAAGTGATAAATCAAATTCACTCTGAGCGAAACTGTCATTCAATGAACACGGACACACAGTACTGAATTTTTGAAAGAATAGAACTGATAATAATGTTTTGTAGGAAATGTTTGAAAGCAATATTAAGGGTATATGCATCGTTTTATTCCAGTACAAGTTGTTTTATTATTAGTTCAGTTGTTAGTCCGGGTAAAAGATTTTATAGAAGCTGTCCAAACTTTTATATTACTTATCAAAAGAGGCACTTATTATAGTTGTCAGGAAACTGGCCGTGATTGCAGAATCAATTACAAAACGCTTATAAATCATAAGCAGAGCCATAAGGAATTCAAATTGTTATCAGATATAATCATGTTATTCAAGTGCTTCAACGAACACGTCGCATCATTCGAAAACCTTCCCGGTACTGAAAGTACCAGGAATAATATGTTAAGACTTGAGCATCGGCCTCTTTTTATATAAAAATGGTGGAATGAATCATATGAATGAATGAATAAATGAATCAATACGACAATTATCAGTTCGCTTTCTCATCTCATCCAATTCATTCGATAAAACAAAACCGCTTACGTTCGGGACGAAAGAAACCAAGTACAGTATTGTGTAGTGAACAATAGAACGACCTCGAAATGAGTGAACCAAACGAACAAAAGCTACCGCCGACACGAAAGAATGTTGTTGACTTCAGGCAGAGCAAAACTCGGCCTTCGATTAGAGAACTTGCTTAAGGAGCAAATGCATCTTGATATTAAACGTTTGCATTTACTTCAATGCAATAAGACAAATAATGTTGTTTACATCCAGTTTTATAAAGAGTTGGATGCAATTCAATTCGCAAAAGACAATAACAATGTGCACTATGTGGAGCAAGAAACCATTAAGTACAACATTCCAGTATATATGGAAGAGTGCTAGAGGAGTGCGTGTGCATGATCTTCCCTCGAGTGTCACCGATTCATATATTCGCAAAACTATGTCCCAATACGGAGAGATTCTCTCTATCGAAAAAGAAAAGTGGA
Source organism: Malaya genurostris (assembly GCF_030247185.1). Lineage (NCBI taxonomy): Eukaryota > Metazoa > Arthropoda > Insecta > Diptera > Culicidae > Malaya > Malaya genurostris. The sequence goes on along the minus strand of NC_080570.1, from coordinate 43,050,902 downwards.
AAAAATTTTTCACCGGTATTCTAAATGGCGTACGTTTATTACGCATACACTTGAAGAAGGCTATACCTTCTTATGTGATTTTCGGGCAAGATACAAGAATTCCGTGCAAATCACTTGTTACCTATGACAATCTCAATATTGCCAAAAAGCTGTTCACTACGGTAAGCCATGTGTTAAATTGGACAAGGAGACAACCACACCAAAGGACAACGGTGCTTCCTTCACACCAACCCCAAGCAACCCCAGTACACCTGTGACAGCCACCAACAACAATGAAGCATCCCCTTCAACGAATCCATCATCATCCCCTATAGAACAAAGTACACCAGTTGCAGTTAACAACTTACCCTCCAACCAACCAGCAATTGAAACCAATGTACAACAAGGTGCATCTACAGCAGCTAGCAACGAAAAGAAGACGGAAATCGACAACAATACCATCGATGCGGCAATGCATGATGAGACGAACCACGAACGAAGTGCCCTTCAATCCTCGCAGGAGGGAAATGGAAGCTCCTCTCCCCATAGAAAAAAGGTGACAACGAGATCCAGTCAAAAAAGAAATTATTCAAAAATCGGCCACGTAAAGCTTGTACGCAAATAGGCCTGAATAAAAATATCTTTAAAATAAATACGACGGAACCGAATGTGTTTGTCATGAGCCTTGAAAACTAGTGTCGGATTACTTAATGCTGAACCGAAAATGTTCGGTAGGTTGAAAATGCTCTGCGAAACAGCTGCTTTCAAATGATCCTAAGGATGTCGAGAAAATGGAGAAGAAATATCGATTAGTCGATTGCGGCACTTCTACGATTATATCTGCGAACAATTATGGAAACTTGTAGCGCTCTTGCCACTTCAAATTTGACAAATGACTCAATAGTAACTTCCAATCGAGTCCGATATAGTTGAAACCGACTTGAACATCTCCGAGAAAATTGATTGGGATGACAAAAAAGTGCGATTACGGTGTAGGTTACGTCACTAATATTTGCCTTCGGAAGTGTCAGACGTTTGATCTTTGAACTTTATCAACGACATAAGACTAACTTTCAAATTAACTGAAAATTGTTGAAGCCATATTTGAGAAAATTCAACGGGTTTAAAAATCTGTGGAAGGTTCATTCATTCTCCGATCCCGTCGAGATGAGTCGAATGTTACATATGTATGGGACTCTGATCAAAAATCGATTTTTCCATTATTTCTACAGGCAAACATTAAATCAAAACTGCTTCAGTATCTTAACACAAACCCGAGATAGATTATTACTGGAATATTTGCATGCAAGTCGCGAGTTTTCCAAATATATTACAATAGTTTAAAACCGGATTTAAATAAATCCAACAATCGAATAGGTGATGAATTCAAAACTATATTCACGTATATTGTCATCGCCATCTCATCAGATTACAATAGCGTTAAACATCTAGCGATGCCAAACCAAATCAGGATTTTTCTTCTAAGAGAATCCCATCTAGTAAACTGACCCAGAATTATGGGCATCAACGGGTTAATCCGCTGCGGAACCATATCGTGAAGAAGTCAGACACCGATGGTGAGTTGTGGTACGGAAGCCAGCTCGGCTGTTTGTAAACATGGATTGTATCGTTTCTCTTTCAATTACACACGATCTCACGATACATGTTTTATTTCCTGGGGCTCGCGGGTGAATTTGTCGAAGTGGTCATTCTTTTATGTGGGACACATCGATGGTTTTTTTTATCAATACGGGGGATACACTTTACTAAAACGAAAAAACTGTATAACCCATTGCCAAGCGGGAAGACTTTTAAGATTTATAACTTTAGCATGTCGGTAGCAAAGCATGTTGCGTTCAATGATATACACGCTTAAATTGGATTTTCGATTTGTTTTCAGTCAAAATAAAGTTATATCACAGAGGTACTTTGAGGAACAGCTGTCAACAACTTCTTGTTATTACTTATATATCCGTAGGTTGAAATTACTCGGCGGATCGGCTGTTCAAAACTTATCAGAAGATGCAAGAATTACCAAACGAAGTTAAGTGTGTAGACATAAGCGCACTAATTTCCGAACTCCTCAAAAGCGGTCATTCACTCCACCATACCATTTCTCTTACTCTGAACAACATTCACCTAGTAGTACAGCACACCATCACAAGTTATAATTTTTATTGAGTTTCATCTTGAATAATAAACATACGTGTTTGCTCCGGTGCCGATCCAATCTACTGAACTTGACTTGCATGGCGACGTGTTGAGAAAGAAAATATTGCCATAAGCAAACTTGATACGGTGACTCTAAAGCGATCGGAAAGACCGCTGAAAAAAGTCTCTGTGTATAGCAATAGTTGCTGGTGCATGAGTGAATAAAATGTTTCAAAATACGATTGTCTGAATTCGCATCAGTAGGCTGTTCTAAGCAAAATATAATAATTACAATTGATTCGTTTTCATTTAGTCTTTCTCGAACTGTTGAACTCGTTTCATGTTTTGTGAATAAGTTTCCATCGAGATATCCAACGGGTTGTTGTTCGCTGGAAGGTTGATAGTTCATATTATATTCATTCAGACAGCATCACCTCTAAGGCTGTGTGACACTGATTGGTAATTCACAATTGACAAGAGTAGTTCTACTAGATTTCATGTGGTAAAAAACGACAATTATTGCACTATTGGCTGAGAAAATTGCATATTTTTTTCAAATAAATTCGAATTCAATGACATTCGCACTTATTATGAAATAGCTAAAAATTTTATCAACCGCAGCACCGTCTTTTACCAATATCACACACCATTACCAGACATCCGTAACCGTTTCGATTCATTCATAGCGTGTACGAAATAGAACGAAGCACGCATCGTTTGTTTTGTTTTTTTTTTCTTCTTTCAGTGTTGTACATATTCTCAATTTATATGGCGATTTGAAAACTTTGACACTCATCGCCCTGTAACTGCGGAACCGGAAGTTGGATCCGGAAGAAATTTCACAGTATTTTTAAAGATAATATGAGCTTTAATTCAAATCAGGATTTATGAAAATCAATTCAAGCATCGCAGAGAAATCGAAATGAATTCTTTTTTTGGAGTTTTTCTTCGGTGCTTCCGGAACAGGAAAAGGGGGGACCAGTAGTGCTTAATTAAGCTTTTATGCTCACAAACTAGCTAACTCTGCAAATTAGAAGAATTTATCAGACAATTTTATGGGATTTGTACCTGTTTTTGACCATCGTTTGTGAAAAACTATCAATGAAATTTGCAATTTTCCACTTATCACGCTTTAGTTTCGGAACCGGAAATCGGATCTAGATTTTTAGGAAACCATAAAATCTTTCATTTGAATCTTACTTCGCGAAAATCGGTTAAGCCATTTCAGAGAAAATTGAGTGCAAACTTTTTCTCTAGTTTTCACATATTATAATGAAACTTCGGAACCGAAGTCAGATCCTAAAGAAATTCAACAGCAGGGTATGAAACCATAATACCTCTTATTTGAATCTTAGTTTGCGAAAATTGGTTCAGCCATCTCTGAGAAAAGTGAGTGCATATTTTTGTTACACACACACACACACACACACACACACACACACACACACACACACACATTTTCTCAGTTCGTCGAGCTGAGCCGAATGGTATATGACATTAAGCGCTCCGGGCGTTGGTTAAAAAGTCGGGTTGTACAGTAATTGCATAGCCTTTCTATATGATAAAAGCAAAAAACCTGAAATTGATATTTTTACTTCAAGCACCCTATCTCCGGAACTGGAATTTGGATCTGAATAAAAATCGGGGTATTTTTATGGTACCTGTAGAGCTCTTAGTTGAATCTAAGATGGTAAACATCGGTTGAGTCATCTTCGATGTCGGATCCGAATGAAATTTGGAAACTTTGCCTGAGATCGCAAGTCTCTAGGTCATTAGAATCTATGTTTGTAAAAGTCGGTTCAGTCGTCTCCGGGAAAATTAAATGACAATATTTGTCACACACACTCTTCCATACATACACAGAAATTTTCTCAGTTCATTGAGTGGAATAGAATGGTATATGACATTCGGCCCTACAAGTCTCTGTTGAAAAGTCGGTTTTTACAGTGATTGCATAGCCAGAAAGGTAATAAAAAGACATATGAATTACACACTACTTACGAAAATTACTAATATCACAGAGAACAGACATCCATGCTCATTCAAACATTAAAAAAAACCTGTTCAAAGCATTCCAGTAAAAATTCGTTAAATTCACCGTTGCGTACGATTTTGCACCCAAGAATTACCATTGTATGAAAGTTCTAACGAAAGAGCTCTTAAGCCATTGCTAGGCTGCGATATTTTACGAATTGCTACTTGGTGATCAATCATTAAATTCCTTACGCACATTGAAGTTTCTTCTCATAGTACTTAGAAAAAGTTACAGGAATTCAATAAAGAAAATAAATTTATTCAGGGCTCGCGGTGGTGATTGTGGATTACCGGTGAAATGATGAACTAACAAGCCCCCAATAAAAAAACAAACTTTGACCTGTTGAATTAGGCAAAAAAATCCTCTGCTTTTGCTGGTTGGCTAACTCGAAATATTACATCTTACTATTATATATGACAATAACCAGCAGGCTTGTGCTTTGATAACTCGAAGCGTAGTGTTTACAGAAACGAAGATCCCAAACTCCGAAACGGAATCATTCGGATTGAAATCCTTTCCCATAAAACACGAAGCTTGGAGCAAATGGACTCTTCCGATCCGATAAACATCTCTCTTGCTTATTGTATCACAACCACATAGCAAGCAGTAACCTTAAGCTATCTCCCTACAAATCACTGCACTCAGTCCATTTCTATTGGATTTTCCCTAGACGTACGACAGTTTTCTACTAACTAGGATTATACTTTTGTTGAACAAATCAACGAACAGCTGGGACCAAGCAGGATAACCAAGGTGAACGTAATTCCATTGAAATTACTTTTTAAATTAGCCTGCCAGTTCTTGTCTTGGAGCATCTTGTTAATACTTACAGTTAACTCTATCCTCTATTGTCCGATAGTTCTTCCCTGAAGGCAATCCGCCTCTGGTACCGTTTTTGTGATTCGCCCTCAACCAAGGTGACGATAGAAACTGCAATCTGAAACTTCCAACTGTGCAAAAAGTCTAATGTTGAGGAAATTCAACAGAACTGATTCGCACAGTAGTACAATCACGACTGATCCTCGTCCCTGTCCGCTGGTATGGGTTTTCCACCCACACTCACGTTTTCATGCTATCAGTGATTCATGCTGCTGGGGCAAACATTCCAGTGTATCCAAAGCCGAACGGGTGGAAGCTTGGTTGGGTGGTTTCTCTTTTTGCCGGTTGGATAGTTTTGCATACTACCAATAATGTAACATCTTCAACTGCAGCTCGTTAAATGGAATCGGTTCTCATTACAGCACAAAAAAGGATAACTTTTCAATGATTTTACTTCCGGTGACAGATTTCAATGTCCTGTACCTTTAAGTCGTCTAAAATTGTCCGGCCGTTGTGTTCATGATCGATATCAGTCTCCATCAGGCTAATAATATTGCAGTTTCCGATTAATCGTTGACATTTACTTACCCATTTGCTGGGATTTTATGTTTTTACACACCTGCTTGTAGCAAAAACTTGTTCAATTTTGCACAACTTTAGAATTGATATTGGCTGAGGCTGTTCGATATTGAAAACATTCAACCAGTTCTGTGGTCTGGTAAACTGATGGTCTTGAACGATTTAACAGGGCGCACATGGTCATACCATCATCCATCCTACTAGGAAAGGTAACCTTAGTGATTTACGCTTACATGTCCGGTGAAATTGTGAGCTTAGAGCGGCGCCCGGATTTCCGTCCGGTGGGCGATTATTTTATTTCTCTTTCCATCACGCTTCATGGTCAACCATTAAGGGCACCGCGTGTGCTAGAGCAAAATCGCTCGCTAGGAAAGTGCCTCGCGTTTCTGCGTAGCAATTTAATATTTTACTATCCCATGTATCCAAGAAGCATTTTTTGTTTGTTTTTCTTTTTTTTCTGTTGTTGTTGTTGTTGCAACCTTGTTACTGCTGACAGCCGACATGAATGAATAAATTGAGCTTTCAGTTTTCATATGTTTCAATCGAAATGTGTTTTTCACTGAACCGAGGAAATTTTCATTTGAAAAATAGTTGTTGAATTGAATACCATAGCGTAATTTGCTTAGCCCGGATTCGATTCGATCCTCACACCTTTTCATTGAAAATTGATTCAATATTTTATCATATTAAGCCTACTTTAGATCGTGTAGTATTTTGTTTAGGATTGATGAGTAATACAAGTTAATTCTTTTCCAATATGTACACCCAATTCTTGTCCAAACATTAGAATCGTCGGTTGCAATAAGAAAAGCTTACAACGCCTCGCTCAGCAGTGTCGTATCTAGGACAAGCTGCCGGAACTGCAAAGGATGTCTGAGTCATACTTTTGACAAGATTTTCGGCGTATTTTCGTTGAAAGGACCTCTAAATTTTCCGTCGGCTAAGCTGGTTCAAACTACAGGGTCGAATCTTGCGAAGTCTCAGCTTGGTGAGAGCCCAAAAAAAAACTGATGTGATTCGCAGCGGAAGACTGTGATGGCTAATCCAAAGTGGGTTCATAAATGTGCTCCGATACTTAATATTATTATTGCGCAAATGCGAACGAAATGCTTTCGTGAGAAAGTTTCACACCTTTCATGTTCGACATTTAAAACCTCTCACGCAGAGTCAAGGCAGGATTTTTTAGCAAACAGCGCAAGAGTATTTTTTCTGCTTTGTCGGCCACTCGCTAAATTTGCCGACGATTTTGAATGTCATCAACATTTCTGACTTCAGAATACCGATTCATCATCTTGGCCCACTTAGATAGGATGAAATCATTATGACATGCTGTGATTGGCTCGTGAAAACATAGATGAATTCAAACCGATTTTGAAAATAGTATTGTACTATTTAAATAACAGAACGACATTGCAATACATGCTTAAATTAAATGTTTTCGAATCGGTTTGAAAAGGCGTCCCATAGTAAAGTGTATCGTATTCATGACAAAACTGAAATTTGCTGAAGTTTTGTCATGAATACGACATACTTTACTATGGGGGGCCTTTTCAAAATGTACTTTCTGAAAGAGTGAGAAGTTTTTAATCGTGAATTGGTGTATCTAATATATCAACATAATTTTTGCTACGTGCCGTCGGAAATATGATTATGAATTTCGTTTTCAGTTGTACACAGATAAAAATATTTTGTGAATTTACATCTATTTTTATGCACATATTTGGAGTAGGTAATTAAACATAAAATTACTTTACAATTCTGTACGTTTCAATATAATTTAGATACAAAACTAAGCGTCCAATGAAAGATACAGTTCTATTTATTGAAAATTCAATGCAATTCAATTTAGTGTTGCATCGACGATGATTTTCAATCAAACTTTTGATTCAACCCATGTGTATTCCATGTTACTATTGATTTACATGACGTGTAAATTTCATTACTTCTTTCTGTGTATGACATAATTACAAATAATTCAAAATTAAAGTTTTCTGAAATGTTTGGTATCAACGGGTATCAAAGAAGAAAACTTAAAACGCTCATTCAGTTCAGTATTTAATCAATTGCGGGACGTTCACAGAGCCAGTTTACCTTCATAGAAAATCTATTGAACCTGCTATTGCTGCTGCTGGTCGTTTGCATTAGAGCAAAACACAACGATAAGGAATAATATACAAATGTTATCGAAAAAACTATAAAGATTGCTTCCTTGCAAATCGGAGATGAAAACCATAAGTTTAGAAATAATCGGAGATAAAAACCATAAATCTAGAATAATTTTATAAGCTTTTCGCACTTTTCGCAGTGCAACGAGTACGAACAAAACCAGTATTTGACTGCTTCGGGTTCGAGAAAAATGCTCCGAACTGTGTTTAATATAATGGATAATTCCACAATTTATCCCTTCAAAATGTCAGAAATTATCCCGTGCAGCATTTTGATAGTTTCTTTCACTGAAATATGCAAATCAGAAATAAAAAATTGACATTAAAACTGTGTACGTTGTGCTATGTTTTTTGTCGTGAATACGACTTACTTTACTATAGGGCGCCTTTTCAAAATTTACCCTCTGAGAGAGTGATAAGTTTTTGATCGTGAATATCACATGTTATATCTAATTATTCAACATAATTCTTGCTACACGCCATCGGAAATATGATCACAATTTTATAATAAAATTTTCAGTTCTGTGACATATTCTCAAATAGTTCAAAATTACACTTTTCTGAAATGTTTGGTATAAACGAGTATCAAAGAAGATAATTCATAAGGCGCGTTTGCCTTTCTCGTATTATGAAAGCTCATAGCTCAGTGATCTGTAGAAGGATTTATATAATCTAACTACCAATAGAATCGAAAATTTTTAACTTGAACGTGTATTGCAACAACATTGAAGTTTTTCAATAGTACACTATTGAAAAACCTGTTTGATTTAACCCATGAATCAGAAGGCACCAGCCAATCAGAACGCGAAATGTCTGCTTCTATACAAGAGCATCCATATAAAAGTTGAGTGGTTCATTTTTCCTACCATTTGCTGAGCAACTGTTCCCGAAACAAGACACACGAGAGCAACATCGAGGACCTGTCCTCTAACTGTTTCCCGATCTGAATGCCACCGAATGACACCGAAAATCGGTAGAAAGGCAGCCAAAAAGTCCAGCAAGGCCCATTGCTGAAACAAGACACACACGAGAACCATATCAGATCTCAATATTTCCTACCAAAAGATTCATCAAGATGGAAGCTAAATTAATTTGCACCGTCTCTAACACATTCAATTACGAACGGCAATTCGAAAGCGAAAGTGATGATTTTGAACACATCTTTATACTAGTATACAAATATGCCGTGCGAAACAGAGTTGAACAAATTGAACAAATGAAAGAGATGAACAAATGTTTCCACTTGATTTGCGCATTCTACTTTCCAGGCGTATCAGAACTGGCTAAACTTAAAGCAATCCTAAATATTTTTTTATCACAGTGATGTGGTCGTCCTGAAAAGGACGGGGTTTTCAACTCCTCATCGTTACGGATGGCCAGCTGCAGATGGCGAGGGATGATTTTCGTTTTCTTGTTGTCACGGGCAGCATTACCGGCCAACTCCAACACTTCGGCAGCCAAGTACTCCATCACTGCTGCCAGATAGACCGATGCACCGGCACCGACACGATCTGCGTAGTTTCCCTTCCGGAGCAGACGATGGATTTTGCCAACTGGGAACTGCAGACCAGCACGGTTCGAGCGGGACTTTGTCTTGCCCTTAACTCTTCCTCCTGTGTGCGTGTTTCTGCGTAAAAATTCCACAAATGCTGTTTACAGCTCGACAGTCAATTCAGTATTACTGGTTGCTGCTATACTAACTCTCTTTTTTATATCGTCTCACTGTTTCCCGTTCTGCGAAGAGGAGGTCCCTACACCGTTACCAGTAGCAGGTATAAAATGAAATGTGATGTGAGAAATAGCGTCATTTAGGTTAAAGCAGCTACTCTGAACGTACGAGACACCGTCAGCTAGATGGCACCGAAAACCGGAAAAAAGGCAGATTTGTACCGTCACTAACACATTCAATTACGAACGGCAATGCGAAAGCGATGATGTTGAACACATCTTTATACTAATATGGAGTCGTGTGAAAATATGCCACGCGATACAGGGTTGCCATATATACAGGTTAATCTGTATTTTATTTATACATACATATATGTACAGATTGATCTGCATTATTATTATTATTATTATTATCATTATTATTATTAAAATGACTTGCATACCGAAGATCGTCGATACATTTCAGACCAGGCCATTGCAATTGTCTCGTACTGAAATTTCGATGAGATATCTTCGAACTTCATAGCTTCAATAGAAATAAACTACAAATTTGTCGTACCTAGCCTCCTATATTAGCAAATTAAAAAGGAATTGTTTCAAGTTTGGAGTGTATAGCTGTAGAATAGTAGCTGTTTAATGTAACTAATCTGTACTTTAATGTAGGTGCATCGCTTCAAACTCTATTAGTGAAGAAGGGGAGAGCTTGCACAATTCATACAATCAATCAACTAACTGATATTCGGAAAAGTGATGGGAGCGTGCCAGTTTTTTCGTATTCACGACATCCAGTTATGTCTGACATTACCCACCCGCCTTTTGTTCCGCGTTAGTTAATTGGGTGGTAGAAAATATTAGTCGCAAGCTGTAGTAAAAATGCACCGTTACAATTATGGAAGCGAAGCATTAAAATTTGTGAATTTCACACAATCAACTATTAGGTACCATTTTTATTCGTATCCATGTCCTCCTTTCATGTCTGTGACATTACTCATCCGCCTTTTAGTCGAATTTAATATAGAAATGTTCATAAAGAAAAGAAGAAAATATATACCTTATGATAAAAAAAGAACCGGAATTTTCATTTTTAAATTACCGCTCTTGTCCAATCGGTAAATTTTTATTCTCTCAACGTTGGCAACACTTTTATACATATTCTGTTAAATGTTGACGCATATCGTACGATTAGTTTTTGTTTGGAGTCTATATAAAGAAATTGAAAAATTTTCGTGTGGCGATTTTTATAATGGATGGTTTTGGCTCGCCTTCGAAGCGCCACCACACCGCCTTCACACCTCATCACCAGTTATGATGCATTCGATGAATGTAGGGTTACTATCTGCGTTGGAAATCATCTCTTTGGCCACATCAACACGACGCTGTTTTTTAATGTTTTTCAAACCCAAAACATCAGTTAAAATGTGTTCGGCTGATCCATAAGAGATGCCCAGCAACACAGCAATCTCTCTAATTGGTACAGGACGATTTTGCAACACAATTTGCTTTGCCGATTCACTGTTTTCTTCAGTAACAGATGTTGTTGGGCGGCCAGGGATCTCATCATGATCCAAGCTTGTACGACCACCTTTGAAGCGTTTATACCACTCGTATGCCTGTGTTTTTTCCTAGACACGATTCAACAAATGCCTTTTCTAACATTTTCAACGTTTCGGAACACTTAAATCCATTTGCAACACAAAATTTGATGCACGCACGTTGTTCTAAATTTTCATCCATTATAAAAATCGCCACACGAAAATTTTTCAACTTCTTTGTATCGACGCCAAACAAAAACTAATCGTACGATATGCGTCAAAATTTGACAGAATGTGTATAAAAGTATTGCCAATGTTAAAAGAATAAAAGTTTACCGAAAATTCCGGTTCTTTTTTGATCATAAGTAACGTCAACAAACTTGTTCATTCAATATCATACAAAAAATTTCCGTAAGTATTAAATTGACTTACACTCTGTGCGGCTCGTCGATGCCTTGGTAAAGGATTCTGTGCACATCAGCAAATGGGCCTTCTGTGGATTTTTATGCGCCGTTAGCCTTACACACCTCTCAAAATCAACATAAACAAACTAACGGTACGTTATAGGAAATCTGAATCTGAAATATTTAACCGTGGTACAAATAAGAATATGAGGAACACAAAAGATAACTGCATCCTGAATGTTTAAAACAGAAATTAATAGCGACTACATAATAATTGTGGAGTCCCACGTCAACAGTTCGAGCAAACCCAAAGCACTACCCCTTGTAGTGTTTCATGCTATGCACATATAACATATACCCAAGTGTCAATTCGAATGTCTTTAAGATTTTATTGTAATTTATAAGGGTTATGAAATTAATTCAACAATGATTATCTGTTTCATGAAAGCTATAATCAATTCGTCGTTTGACAAGAAATATAAAAGTTTTTAGGTCGTTTTTAAAAATTTTATAAAACCTTTTGCGCGGACTAATAACTCACCAAAAATAGAAGAAACTCGAATCAGGGGACGGGCATAGCGTGCATCCTATTCATTGACTTCAAAGCGGCATACGACACAATCGATCGAGAACAGCTATGGCAGATAATGCACAAATGCGGTTTCCCGGATAAACTGACGCGATTGGTTAAAGCAACGATGGATAGAGTGATGTGCTACGTCCGAGTATCTGGGACGCTCTCGAGTCTCTTCGGTTCTCGGAGAGGGCTACGTCAAGGTGATGGACTTTCTTGTATCTTGTTCAATATTGCCCTGGAAGGTGTGATTCGAAGAGCGAGAATCGACACGAGTGGCACGATCTTCCGAAAGTCCGTACAACTTTTTGGCTTCGCTGACGATATTGATATTGTGACACGTAACCTTGAGAAGATAATGGAAACCTACATCGGACTGAAAGCTGAAGCTAGGCGTATCGGACTGGCCATAAATGCGTCGAAAACAAAATACATGAGAGGAAGAGGCTCCAGAGAAGAAACACTACGCATCCCACCACGAATATTGGTAGACGGTGACGATATCGAGGTGGTTGACGAGTTCGTGTATTTGGGCTCACTGGTGACCGCCGATAATGACACCAGCAGAGAAATTCATAGGCGTATTTTGGCAGGGAATCGTGCCTACTTTGGACTCAGAAAAACCCTCCTTCTATGGCGTAGTGCAGATGGAAGACGGATCGTGGAGAGGGCGTATGAATCTCGAATTTCATCAGCTGCTAGGAGAACCACCTATCGTACGGACAGCTAAAATCGGACGTCTACGATGGGCTGGGCATGTCATAAGGATGTCGGACGACAGCCCAGTGAAAATGGTTCTTGAATCTAATCCGACTGGTAGAAGAAGAAGAAGAGCGCAGCGAGCAAGGTGGATCGATCAAGTGGAGGGTGATCTCAGAAGCATCCGTGCCTTGAGTGGCTAGCGACGAGCTGCCATGGACCGAGTTATGTGGAGACGTATGATTGATACAGCAAAAGACACTTCAGGCCTATAGCTGTTAGGTAAGGTAAGCATAGCGTGGTGGATTAGTCGACGCCTTTCATGCAGCCCAAAATTTCATGTTGTTCTACTCTAGAATTTATTGACATCAAATAAACTTCAAAATACAAATAGGAAGAATTATGATCGACTTTAATGTTTCATTTCCAGAACACACAAGTTTTGACTACCAAATGACGATGAATCACAAAAAATATGTTTGTAAATCATGCAAGCTCTTGCAAAAAGTGCATTTATTTTAAGACAAATAGTTATAATTTTTTTATCCATATATTCACGATAAAAATGAAAGTGCATTCATCAGAGGAAGCCTTAAAATCGTAAATAGATTCTACTATGGAATTCCTCCGAATAAATTAAATGTGGATCGTGAAGCAGGTTTTCAAACTTGCTTGAATTTTGAATCATTTCGGAATAGATTTAACACAGGTTCATGCAGATTCCTGCTTTATAAACGAAACGAAAAATTCAATACAAGATTTAAGATGTAACACTCCATATTTCTACCAGTATTTATTAAAATTCAAAATGTTCCTTGGGTTAACCTTACTGAAAAATAAAATAATGTGTGGTCGTATTCACGGTGCTTTTTAAAAAAAATGTAGAGCGAATATTTTTGAGTTCACCTCAGGCGCCAGAATCGTTCACGACGGCTCTGTCAAGACCACCCCCGTACCAAGGGTCAGAAAGTTTTTCTGGCCTGAAGAGGCGGCTGACCTGAAGGTTAAAACCTCTATAATCGAAACAAAAGAACAATCCAAGACTAAATTGTTCAGTTTCCATAGGATATAAAAAATCAATTTGTTAAACTTTGTACAATTCTTTGTACTGGAAGTTCTTTTATCATTTTCAAAACCAATGGATTCATCAAACCATGACTAAATTGAACGAACTATACTTCGAATTGTTCCCTCATCCACCGTATAGTCCAGATCTGACCCCCTGTTATTACCTGTTAATCGTTGATCGCAAAAAAAAAAATGCTTACCGTTAAGAAGTTTAACTCAAACGAAGAAACAATTGCTGAATTTAAGGCGAGGGACAAATTCTTCTACAAGCACGGCACCGAGAAGTTGGAGAAGTGTTAAAACAATTGTATTGCTCTTGAAGGAGATTACATTGCTGAATAAAATCAATTTTCGGTAAAAAAATCTTAATTTGTCACACGACTCATTGAGTGATCTGTTATTTGTAATCCGCTTCAAGTTCCATTTTTCCTTACCTTTCGTCACCTCAATTCGTACGGGATTCGATTTCCAATCTTTTTGTCTTACGATTTCACAATTTACTCTGATTCATATGTTTCTAGGAGCAAATGATAACTCTTGGCTAGCTTCGTTTTCATAAACATTCCTGTATATTAAATATATTTGGCTCGCTACAACTCGCTGTGAATTCACTTGAAATGTACCGCGGTATCTCGTAAAGTGCATAAAGCTTGGGTCGCATTGCTAGGCTCAATTATGCTTCCACCGCTATATCGTAACCATATGTTCTACTGATGACTAGCGGTGGTCCTCAAAACCAGCTCATCGTTCTGCTGACCCACCGAACCGTTAACCAGGTAATGTATGTTATAATTATCGTTCGAAACACGCCCGTCGCTGGGCATTTATTGGGTTAATATTCTAACCAAGTCCGGGGGATAATTCTCGCGGAAGTACATACATACTCCAGCAGCGTATGTAAATGGCTTCCCAACGTGTTTCTCTGGCGACATTGTTGCTATCTTCGTGGTGGCCTCGGTTGCACAATCCCAGGCTTCCCAGACTTTGCGGTTGCCACACGATATGAGGTAATTTAAAAGTAATTATTTTAACGGATGATCAATCAGGTGACGGGCTCAAACCAGAATAAATAATTGACTGACCATCGTGCAATGCCTGCCAGGCGGGAGCGTGGACAGATTCGGCGGTAAGTGGCCCGATAAAGTTGCCTGCAGGTGCGTGTTAAGTGGTGCAATTGCAGGCCCCATCATCATCAACGGTTCATCGCTTGGGATGAAGGAAATGAAAGCCGCACGATTGATGAAACCGAATGGCTGTAATTATCCGAGTGAACCTCGACGGTAGACTGGTTTTGATTACTGTGATGGAGTGAACGCAAACGAACAGGATGCGATAACGATGCTTGCTTAGGTCGTGCATCGTTTAAGGGTGCAGGACAACAGTACTTTCCTCATGTTTGCTCTGGCCAATGGGGTGTACCTCGGTATGCTGATTCGAATGTAGTATGAAGTTTGAAATAAAACAAACACATTGTTTATTGCGGATATTTCATTTCATTTCATGGAAAATAGTCCCAAAATTAATCCCAATCGGGCCGGAGTTCCAATCAGCAAAATCACTGTTCGAGCAATTGAATTAAATGTAACGTTACAGTAAACTCAATTTCAATAATAGATCAGTAGCAGAAAAAATCCCGTTTCTCTGTACTCTTGCGGGCATAAAACTGTCATGGTTATTCACTCAGAATGGCTGATGAAGTTGATAGTGAAAGTTTTTCCTCGCGCTCTAACGTGCTTGAGCGGGGTTTGCACTGACTTCATCCAAACCGGGAAGGTATAACCGACGAGTGTAGAAACGGTGGTACCGCACTAACCGCTGCTGTTGAAGCTGCGATGTGAACAACTGTACGACCCTTCATCAAGGAAATACAGAAGCAAAACAGAGATATATAGTAATATTGTTCAATTATATGATTCAATTATCGTGCGGATTCATTCAACGAGTATTTGAATCAAGTGCACAGTTTGCTTCTGACGATTGTAGACACGAACTCTGCAGTGGCATCATTCTGCATAGAAAGTATTTTGGTATCCACACTAAAAGAGTTTCAACTTTAATTGGAAACTTTTAGTTAAATGAATTTGTATTGTGAAATTCCTGAAAAATATAAGCCACTATCGTTACGCACATAACAAAGTTTTTCTCCGTTTGTGCTATCTAACTAACAGACAAGTTAGCCGGCTGAAACCTTAATTAATGTTACAGTAGCACTTGAACGAGAGTGAAAAACTCCATCATTATGCTACATGAATACACCCTTCTCTGCGGCCGTGGTGATCGTTCTGTTCTATAAACTCAGGAAATTGTTTTACGCCGGTTAGTTATTCTTCATTCAACACGCGCTACATGAGCACCTTTGTCATTATCAGATGAAAACGAATCTTGCAAATAAATTATTAGCTAACGGATGAGAAAGGAATCAATTAATTAATTTTTGTATTCATTCCGATGCCCAATTAGCGAAATGGAATAATTTCATTAGGTGTCTGATGGTTATTTTCAATGCACTTTTTTTGCGGGTCATGTTTATTCAGTATAGCTTGTTATTTCATTATGGTATTTCAGTTCTGGGGTGTCTGATTTAAATAACAAGCAAACTAAACCGTAATTGGTGTTTTCTTTTTTCAAATATTGAAAGTAACTGTGCTGCTATATTCTGGACGAACATTGTGTTATATGCTATTGACCAATTCATACCAAAAAGAACTCATCGTAAGCCTTCTCAACCTCCTTGGTCAGATTATACTTTAAAACGGTTTGAAAGTGCAAAAGCTTTAAAAAAACTCAAAACGTCCTTCAGATCATATAATGTTTATCTAAACAATCGCTACAAACGGTTGAACAAAGCTCTTTTTGACTTTTAAAAAAAGGTTATGCAATTACTGTGAAAACCGACTTTTAAACCGAGGCCCGGAGGGCCGAGTATCATATACCATTCGACTCAGTTCGTCGAGTACGCAAAATGTATGTGTGTGTAACGTTTCTTTGCACTAACTTTTCTCAGAGATGGTAAAACCGATTTTCACAAACTTAGATTCAAATGAAAGGTCCTGTGGTCCCATATGTAATTCCTGAATTTCATCCGAATCCGACTTCTGGATCCGGAAATATAAGGTAAAGTGTGTTAAAAATTTTATACCATCACTGAAAAGGGCGAAAACCCGTAAAAAGTTTTCTAAATCGACCTCAAATCTTCTCCAATTGATAGTTTTTATCAGTAGACGGTCAAACAAACCGATTTCGGTTATTGTTTTATTAATCGAAGAAAATAATTTTCAAGAATGCCACAGTATTATATATGATAGTATGTTAGTATGATATGAGGAAGGAATCATTACACCACTAGGTGAATTAAAACAGGTTTTTCTGCGTATCAACGTCACATTCAACTTAATCTAAACTCCAACCCCAAATTCTTCTGGAACTACGTCAACGAACAGAGGAAGAAATCAGAACTACCAACTCTTACACACAAAAGCCAGCGATCGCAAAACAGCTAAAATTTTAGTTGTTGTTCTGAATTAGATTGGTTAGAATTTGGTACAACTAATCGATTGTTGTTTTAACTAAACTGTCATTTTTTATTTATCGTACGTGCAGCTTAGCAATAGTTCCGGGTTTGCGGTTCAATGCATAGGGCGCTGGTCTTACAAACCAGTTGTCGTGTGTTCTAGCCCCGATCTGGAAGGATTCGTAGTGGCAGTAGAATCGTAGCACTAGCCATGCAATGGTTCTGTACACTCTGAATCGGCTGCGAAGTCTGTTGAAACAGAAGGTCAAATTCCACAGCAGGAATGTAATACCAAGGCTTTGCTTTGCAATTTAGCAATGACACCCAACAAAGACACACACCACAAACGAGTAATGGAACGTTAGAGTTGAGCAGTGACATACACCCTAAGCGGAATATGAAACGTTTCAATGAGGTGTCACTCGTGCAAACTCAGACTATATAGAAATGCAACATAAGGTGAATTATAATCCAAGTGGGTATTCAATGGCAAATTTTTCTTCCACTTGCAGAATAGTTCACTAGAAGAGCTTTTTTGATTCCGTTTCCAAGACTGTTGCTGATAAGCCAATGCTACAGATGCAGTTTCAAGAAAATACAAACACTGTCACTTTGATTTGGCAGCAATTTTTAGGCGTTAGTCGTTTTAAATAAATTGACATGAACTGTCCGAAAAAACATTACTCGCAGATGAAAATAAAACATTTATACTGTAGGAATACCTATTCAGTACACGGAAAACTTGTATTACAATTAACTCTTATGTTCTTCGGCATACTTTTACTTACATGAAACGGTCACTACGTAATGCCACTGACAGACATGTGATTTCTGTACAACGCTGTGCGCGTACAACGATGAGGTGACAGACATGTTTTGCGCACAGAATAAATATACAGTGAAACGAGACAACTCAGATGATCGATAATATAGAAACCAAAAATTTTTGCGGTCTAAGGTGTATTCCTAGTAACTGATTTATGACATATATAATCAATGCCTCTTTGAATTTTCAAACTAATTTTATGTGTGAATGTTCATCGAATGACACTTTCACTGATATCAAATTTTATGGTTTTAAGGTACATTTATGACACGTTTGTTCTGGGATACAGGATTTTTTCCTTCATTGTTTAAATGTAATTATCATTAGGGAAAATTTTATGTCCATAATTTTGATGTTCTACCGTAACATACACTGACATCGAATAAAAATAGAAAATGGAGGAAATATGAAAGGCATTTAGAACTAATTTTCGAAACACGAGCACTTTTTTGATGGAACGACGCTGAATTTTGTTTGTTAATCATGCCAACTTCTGCCAAATCCGCATAAGTTTCAAGGTGTTCAACCATAATTCCTTTTTCACCCGCATATTCACGATAAAAATAAAAGCGTATAAACCTTTAACATTGAGTCCTAAACTAATAAATAAATCTAAAATATTCTCAGTATCAGTGGCGTCTCGTCCTCATGTGCACCTCGTGCACTGCACAACCGGTCGAATTGAAGGAATGAACTGCGTCCCCAACCCCATCCAAATTCAATTAATTTTTTTTGGAATCTTTATTTATTCGATGAAAGCAAGTTGGATCGCACCGAAATTGCGTGTATTTACACACATCTCATATACATCAGACATAAAATTTCAAGTATCTGTGGCCGCTGTGTTAGTGTCTTTTCCGTGCACATGAGTTACTGCACAGATTCAAGAAGAGAGAATTACATCCCATCCAAAAGTATATCGTTCTCACGGAAAGTATATTGAAAAACACAAGCGAATCTCCATTCCTCAATCTTTAGTTTTCATTTACAATGAACTGTTACATCTGCTATCATACTACATAAGCAGTGCACAACTAGTCAATTTTGTCACGAGGCGCCACTGCTCAGTATGTTACCATCAAAATCTTCATGGCACACACATATTCCAGAAAAATTCTATCAACGTAACAGTTTATTCATTACTAAATTTTCATAAAACGGATCATGTTTATCATAAAGCTGATTTTGAAACATTCTTGAATTTTAAATCATTCCGCAATAGATTTGACATTGGTTTGATGGTTAATTTTGCTTCCTAAATCTTATGAAAAATGGTCTACTAGACTGGAATATAATTTCATTATGGTTATATTAGGATTTTGAGGAGTTTAAAGTTGTTATGCTATATTTATGAAGTAACACTGAAAACTACTACAAGTATTTATTGAATTGAATATGTTACTTGCTACGTGTTCTGCTTCAATTTACCAATTTTACTGAAAGACATGATTCGCTGTTCTCTATTCATACCCAAAATAAGACTCTTTCTAAACAATTTAAAAACAAGTTTTCTTTCTATCCAACGGCAGTCAACCTGATGATAGAAGACAAAGTAATTAGAAGATTTAGAGTTACATTTGCATTTTACCGAGATTTTTTTTCAAAATATGACGATGGTTGTTTATTATTTGATGCTCAGAAGAAGGAAATATTGTTTCATGAGTTCACCATCGCTCGCCAATGGCGCTAGTAGCAGTAAACAGTGATGTGATTTTGCGCAGTGCAATGATGAATGACCGTAGTACGGAAATCACCGTTGTATCATGATGCTCGCGTGATACCACCGTGATTCAGGGTGACAGACATGTGATTTCATGGTGTACAGTGATACCGATATCACATGTCTGTCATAAGCATAACTGATATAAATGACGATCATTTGCCATTGAAAATTTTCAATATGAAACGATTCTGGTGAAATGAAGAGAATTTTTGTTTTGCGTTTTGCTGTATTCGTTCTCCACCAAATGACAGCATTTGAATACAGCAATTTCGTTTGCCTGAATGGTTATTACAAAATCAATAGATATGGTAGTTAAATCAACAACATTTTGGTTGAAAGAACCAGGGTGTGAAGCAACAATTGCAGTATTGTAACTTCGTGATCTGGGGGTTCTCCGTGTATGTCCCTCGATGGCGTTGAAGCTTCCAGCTCGCTTGAAATTAGCATTTGTTTAGCAAACATTTTAGTAGTGTTTTCACAGAAAAAATTCTAACTGGTCAAGAAATATCATTGGCTGCCGATTATGTCCCTGTTCGTTCTCCAATTGGTTGTCATCATATATTCACGGCTTCTATTGTAAGCTAAGAATGTGCTAAGTTGCAGCGTTCTTCAAGTGCTGGCCCTGATGGGAATCCATCCATAATGATAAAAAACAGCTCCATTACAGGGCCGGTGAAAGAGGTGGGTACGGTGGGTAGTACTACGCACCTGAAAATTCCAAAGGTAGATAAATACCCACCTGAAATTGCTAACGAAAAATTATGGTAATATAAGTATTATTCATGAATATTGAAAGTTTAAGAATAAGTATAAATAATATAAATAATCAATAAGAATATTTTTAATGTAACTCGGAATAATAAATAAAATTCAAAATTATAGAACCCTAGTACTCAGCTAGTAGAGTAATGGAGTGAAGATATACAGCAGAGAAGTAAGATGTGACAAAGAAGATTTGAGTAAGCAGAAATCTTTTGATAACCTAACTTTTACTTTTTTCCAACCAGAGGAGACGAGCTTAATCATCTGATCAATGAATCACTCGTGTATTGTAAAGTACCGATAAAAAAAATACTCAAAATCTTTTTATGTAGGGCTACGTCCTTGTTTGCTATACCGAGGTGCAAGTTCAAAATACAGGAAATAAAACTGTACAATTTACATCTCAACTATTTTTCAACTGATTTTCGATATCATTACACATACTGCTTGGATATATTTTTACGCAACGATTCGAGTAGATAAATCTATATATTTTAGATAATTGGTGATTAAAACTTCAATGTGTAACGAACCATGTCTAATTTTTCTTGTTTCCCAAAACATTTTATCACGATTTCCCTGGCTTTCATAAGATTTCCGCTCTTCAATGAGTACGTGCCTCTTCCGTAACATCATCATCACTGCCCACGGGAGACCGCTGCATTCGATGACCAGCATGTGGGCCACCCGCCAGGCCTTCGTAGGACAAGTAGTCGCTGGGGGCTAGGTTTTTGAGAATATGGTGGGTGAGGAAACAGAATGAAGACCAATCCGTTCAATTTGACTATTATTTTCATTGACTTGTGGCACGGAGCATTGTCTTGGTTAAAAATGGTTTTTTCGATGTCGCATTCAAACGCATCAATAATTCAATGTAATAATCACTTTAGATGGTGCTTTTTTTTAATATATAGTCAATGTTTATTATACCTCGAGTATCTGAAAACTGGCGCCATGATTGTTCCAGCTACCTATTACATTTTCGGACGACTTTCTCCGTATGAATGCTAATATGACTCCGGAGAAAATGGTGGATCCAAGTTTCGTTCACTGTTTCATACAAACGAAAGAAATCCTTTTTATTGCGACCTAAGATTGTCAAACAGCTCTCTGGATCGTTAATGCGTTGTTGCTTTCGTTCGATTGGAAAAAACCTTTTATATACCCAGATTTTCGCGTAAGATCATGAAAGCGCTTTCACTTGCTTGATCTTTTCTGACGATAGCATCATTTGGTACCGTTTGGAATCAGAATACCCACAAATCTTTATTTTCAATGGATCCGAATGCGGGTAACACCTCTCAAACCGTTGCTTTATCAGCATACAGAACTCGTTATTTCCATTTTTTCATAAGTGAACAAGTAACGCCACGGTGAGATCAAGGTGAAAATTTGACATCTGAAGGTTGGTTCTTTCGAAAAATGAAATAAGTTTGACATTTGGGTCAGTCTTGGTACTTTTTGAGCAATGTGTTATGCACATCAGCGACTGGACTGTTTATGGATTTGTTTAATGTGCCGTTCGCTTCGCACGAGACTTCGCAGGATGACATGCGCGAATTCGGCACCTTTCATCATCAGCCCCAACGAACTGAACGGTCAGAGTAACTAAAATTCTCAAAGAATTAATTTCGAAAATTCGCACACACAAATAAGTTTATACGGAACAAGACAAGGCCACTACCCTAATACTCAAAACAAATATTGGCAGTGATCTCTAGGGGAGTCCTATGTCAACAGTTCGAATAACCCCACAGTAGTTTCATGGCGTATTTAATAATTAAATGTGCAAAATACCGAAAACGCTTTAAACTTCGAATTTACACGTTTCATGCAAATTAATAACGAAACAAAATATTGTTAAAAATCGAAAAACTACCCACCTGGGCTTAACATGTTTCACCAGCCCTGCTCCATTATACAAAACATCCAACTGTTCTTTGCGTTCAAGAATTTTTCCTGGAATATCAAAGAAATGCTATGTGTTTCCAGTTCATAAAACGAGCTTAATCCACCTAGCAGTGAGATGATACCTTTTTTTTATCAATCCGCATGTGTTTTTTGCATTAATAATCTTTGGTGTTTTAGTTCTCAGGGCATTATTTTATTGACCGTCATTTCAAGCGGCAAATTGAGATTTTAATCACTCATTACCCTGTAATATTGAGTCTAAAATTGTGACAGTTGATTGAACATTCCATGAAATGTCGACGTAAGTTTCACTTCAGAGTTTACAGTTATTTAGGGTACTTCCAGAGCCGGTATTCAGGAACCAGCATAACCCAAACCAATTCGTATGGCCAAAAACGAATAAATTGCAATAGTTTTGAGTCCAACTTTCAAGTTTTTTGGAATTGTCACCTTCTACATCGGTTCGAATTTTGAAATTTGATCACTCTGTAATTCTAGAATCGGAAGTCAGAATCGGATAAAATTGACCAATTTTGTATGGGACCGTAAGTCCTTTAATTTGAATTTTCGTTTTTGAAATTCGAGTTGGCATTTCTTGAGAAAACGAGTGAGCTTTGAGAAACGATTCGGACTGGAACCAGAATTCGAAAATCGATGTAGCCGAAGTCAGTTAAATTCACCTAAGGAGCTGTACAGTTTACATTTGAATCAAAATGTTTGAAAATCAGTGCAGACATCTTTGAGAAATCGTAGTACCTTCTGAATCAAAAATTGAAAAACACTAAAACTGAAATAAGTTCATTTGGTTATGAATTATCCAAATCTGCAAACCCGATAACCTGATTAATTTACGTGGAATAGACATTTCTATACTAACCACCCTGAATCTTCTAAACCGGAAGTCAGATCTGAGTAAAAAGCGAGATGTTTTATAGGATCTTAAGGCCTTCAATTTGAATCTTAGATGGTTCTTAGATTTAATTTGAATCTTAGATCGATTCAGCCATCTACGATAAAAATTAGTTATATTATTTTAAATGGATCCAAATGAAATTCAGGATGCTTGTTTGGGAGTATACGGCTTCTCAGATGAATCAGAATTTGTAGAAAACGGTCGAGTCACCTCCGAGAATATTGAGCGAAATTATTTGTCACACACACATTTGCTGATCTCGACGAACTGATTCGAATGGTATATGGGTGTTATGTTCTTCCAGCATTTATTGCTGTAAGTAGTTTAAATAAATTTAATCATGGCATTGTTCTCAACTCGAAAATGCTGCCATCATCTGGTTTATATATATCATATTCGAACGTTTATTATTGTTATTGTTGCCAAAAACGAACCGTGCTAAAATCGGTTCGAGGCAAATTGCC
This sequence comes from Malaya genurostris, assembly GCF_030247185.1. Lineage (NCBI taxonomy): Eukaryota > Metazoa > Arthropoda > Insecta > Diptera > Culicidae > Malaya > Malaya genurostris. Next base: position 43,027,119 of record NC_080570.1, on the reverse strand, counting down.
ATGAAAAAAGATGCTATACACAGTCTTTTTGTTACTTAGAAATAATTGTATGTAACAGTATAAAGAATCGTGTTTCACTTTGCTCAGAAAAATCGCTTTATCACTAAGTGCGTGAAACTCCTACTACTGGAATATGTCCTACCCAAAAATATCGATATCTCCGTTAAAAATGGACGGATTTTAACAATCTATGGCTTGTTGGATAGCTATCACCGTGCGGAATCTAAGTCTAAAAACACATTCTGGTTTCAAGGTCAATTGTGACAGATATTGTCAAAAAACTGAAAATTTTGACATAAAATTTCATATAACTCAAAAAGTAAACATCCGATCTCAAAACCATTCAATAGCGTTCTGGGTGACGGGGAGACCTTTCATTTGCGACTAGTTTGATCAAAATCGGTCCAGCCATCTCTGAGATCTCGACCTCTTAGTTGACAACACACATACGGACACACACACATACACACACACACACACAGACATTTGCTCAGTTCGTTGAGCTGAATCGATTGGTATATGTCACTCGGCCCTCCGGGCCTCGGAAAATTTTTCGAAAGTTTGAGCGAATTCTATACCTATTTTTTATACTTATAAAAAAAGGTAAAAAGGGGAACAAGTGTATTATATCGAAGTACTGTGAAATAGCTGCTTTTTGGCTGTATCAAAGTTGTTTAAAATGATAGTTCTGGATTTTATAACTCATAGTCAGTAATGCCACTTTGCCTTGAGGTGAAATCCGTAGATTTGTTTTCAAGTGCACTTATACTCTTACATTTACATAAACTGAACAGCTTTAAGCTCCAATCTACAAAGGCAGGCTTCCAACAATGACTGATCGGTGGCTTATAGATGCATTATTACTATTCTAATCGGACAAGCAAAAAAAATGGAGATGATATAACAATATTTGATTATTTTCCATTGATATATAGAGATATAATGCTAGATCTAGAGGTTTCTGGTAAAATAATGCTAAATCCGTAGATTTCATATGATTAATCCGTAGATCCGTAGAAATGACAGAAATCCGTAGATCTACGCATGAATCCGTAGGGTTGGCATCGCTGTTGCCAAAGAAGACGGACCAGCTTCAGATATACGTGATATGATTTCGGCTGCCACAAGGCTGCCCAGCAGGATGTGAAACATTTTTGTAAAAGACATATGCTTGAAGCAATAATTGTTTCATTGAAATTTATTTTTGCATTGCCATTTGAAATCGGTCCTATTTTATCATGTTCATCAAGCTGTTGCTTTTAATATCATCGTTTTTGGAGTTTCATAAAAGTTTTGCCTCGTAAATTTATTTTCGAAAGCGAACAGTAAAATGATAACATAATGCGATATCAATTGAAAAATTGTTCTGCTGAAATCATACTAATCTGATGTTTCTATCTTAATCAGATTTCGATTTGTTCTCATTTTAATGTTTGACTTTACTCCGGTATCGCCTCACGGCGATTTAATGTTGAATAATTCACCTTCTTAAAACTTTCATTCGTTAACCTTTGCATACGCTAAAGGAAAAACATTTTCATTGGGAACTTCATAAATGCAGTCTATTTGTCCATAGTTGGTTGGACGCAATGTGACGTTTCGAAGCGGTAGCTCCGATCCTACTAAGAAACGATAATAGCAGTAGCATAGTTTTACTATCGTCAAAACATAGTTAGCGAACCAGCCTTCTGGAAATCGACTACCCATGCAAATTTTCCACAGTCCATTCCCCCAGCCGGTCGAACTCTCTTTCCGGTGATTGATCGCATCAAACAGCCCGTCGCGATCCGTCGTTCGATTCTTCTGTAGGCAGAAAGTGAAAGATAATCCCTTTACTAGTCTGGCAGACTGTCCGAATGGCATTTAAAAAATTAACACTTTCCATTATGCTAACGACCGGCCCACTGAAGATGTAATTTCATACGTTATTTAATGGGCGATCCTTTTCAGGATTTTTTTTTTCGTCTGTCGACTGTTCTGCTAGCTAGCGTGACGAGGTGTTCATTGCCGAATGGGGCGTGAAAAGTGTTTTCCACCAATGTCGCCGGTTCCGAATCGGACCCCGACACACGCCGCTCGGACCCTGCTGCATTTAGACTGGAAAATCGCTAACTCGGTGCGTTGTTATGTAGCTGGTGGCTGTTCGGCTGGAAAAAATAACATTCGAATCATTTTCAATATTTGTTAAAAGGAAAGAAAGTCGCTTGGTCGGTAGATTGAGGGATGTATTTTGTACGAAAGGGCGATTGGATTTGAAGAATTTGGTTCAGCTCAGGTGTAAGCTACTTGCGTTGATCGACCGCACACTTTTCACGCTTTGATTGATTTCGGTTTGCCACTGTTTCCACCGTGCCAATGGCTAACTGAATTGTATTTTTCTGCTATTGAGTGGCCGGGAAAAATGCAAAGCGCACCGACCGCGCCAGGATAGTTGGGTGGTTGGTGTTGGTGGTACGGAATCGTGAGATTGATGAACGAATTGGTATTTCTTAGCACGCGATCGTTGGATCCTCGCAGGTTGAGAAAGAGAAAAAGGAAAAGCGTGTGCTGTGTGTAAACATGCCTTTCGTCTGAAAGCGGAGCTCCGAGGGTAATAGAATAGAACGGAATTAATGTACGTGAATGAATGCTTGTCTCGCTCTCACTTGAAGACCTGCTTTTCCTTTGGGTGGGTTGCATTCCACTGCCACTGCCGCCAATACCGACCACCGACCGAGAAACTGGTAGTATTGGTAGTTCGCTGACTGATAGCGACGATAGTTGTTAATGTTGATGCAAGTTGCAGTGGAAGATGCACCCGCAAGTCTCGCGTGTGTTCAACGGCCAATGATGCGGCGATTAACGTGTGTGTGTGTGTGGGTATTTGAACGTACTGCGGCTCGATTTTCTAGTGCACATACTTTATGCTGACGATCTCCCGCTAACTGCAGGAGTAGACCCATTCAAGGTGGGGAGACGGAAAACTCAGCTCGGACGCAGGCAGGAAAAATGAAAATTCAGCGTCAGGCCCCGGTTGGTGGTATATATTGGTGGATCCGACCGGAGATAGGCACAGTTTGGTTTCATTCGTCCACAGTTCTAGAACTATCATAAGCAGAGAGTGAGAGGTTCCGTGAAGCGGTTCAACTTTGTGATCTGTTTTCCTCGCAAAACAGATTTACTTAAGCGTACAGATTAGTGATAAGTGGAAACACACATAGTCCAGAACAAAATGAAGATGTTCAAGTGCCTACTGGTGATATGCTGCCTGGCTTCAGTGTCCTTTGCTCACAGTGCATCCGCAACGCAATCGATGAATTCAAACACGATTGACGACAGTCACGACCCACAGCAGCAGCAGCAGCAAACGCCCCGTTCCGGTTCGTATTTGGGCGAGATTAAGTACCTGTACAAAACGTACAGCGACTGTGCGAACGCTGATGTCTCCACCTGCCTGAAGATGAAACTGTACACCATCCTGGATCGAGTGGCACGATCGCTTAAGGATTTCAAGATCTCAGAAGGCGTCAAGTTTGTTCGCGATCAGGAAGTTCCTATCGACAGCACTCCAGTCAAAACGGAAGCTCAGCTCGAACTGGAATTGCCCCGTTCAATGAACGAAAAGGAACGTTCCCTGAACTCGATGCTGTTCGATAAGGTCCTTTCGTTCTTCCAAACCCACACCTTGCAGGTAAGCAGTACACTCTGTTAATTACGCTCATGAGCTCGTGGACTGAATTGCCACTTCACATTCTATTTGACAGGTCAAGTTCCCATCCAGCGAAGACATCAAACGCTCCATGGATGAAATCCGTGCCGGAGGCGGTGGTCTCGGTGGTGGCGGCTACGGAGGTGGTTTCGGTGGTGGCAACAAGGACAAGAAAAATGGACACTGGATCATGATCCCACTCCTGCTCGGAAGCACCTTGGTCCCACTTGCCTTCGGTGCCCTAGCTTTGCTGGCCGGTAAAGCTTTGATCGTATCCAAGCTTGCTCTCGCTCTCGCCTCCATCATCGGCATCAAGAAGCTGATCTCCAACACCGGTGGCCATCACGAGTCCGCCCATGAAGTCGTTGTCTCCGGTGGACATGGTGGAAGCTGGGGTCGTATCGGATCCGCCCAACCTCTGGCCTACAACGGCTACGGACACTACGCCCAGTAAGATCGTCTAGATTAAGGCGGAACGAGTAAACGAAGGAGAGAAAAGCAACACGCTAAGCCAAAGCTTGTGAAGAAAGCTCACAAATACACATCTCGACTCGTCTACATCAACATACATACAAACAAACAAACAAACAAATACACCCACACAAACACATCAACACAGACAGACAGACACAAGCATACACAGATAGATCGAGTATTTCAGCAACAAGATGACTGTTGATCGGAAAAAGGAAAATTCAAGATTTTTGTTTGTTTTTGCGTTACCTCACCTATTTCTCTCTCTCTACTTCTGTTCTATGATCAACCAAAATGTGAAGGAATGAAACTGTTCCAGCTCCTGGTTTTTGAAACAAAACAACCTTAGCATTTTTTAAAAATAGTTTTTAAAAACTTGCTAACATATTTATTTAACTTAATTGTAATTTTATTTATTACACTCGAAGAACTGATTATTTATTTAATTAAGTCTCTTAAGATTCATTTGTAAAAAGCCGAATAAATTAAAATGATGAAATGGAAAAATGAAAATTATCTCTCCTGTGCACAGGTTATTTTCTAATCCGAACATACCACCTAATCCCAGTCATCAACCAACGAACTAAGAATCAGTCCACTTGTTTTGCTTCCGCACCGTAAACCCCGTTGGACTCAATCCAGCCAGCAAATCAGGTTATTTTAGTTCAACCCACATCTAACTGGGAGAAAACAGAGCTTGCAGTGACCCCCCCCCCCCTGTGTCCCACAAAACAGATGCATTTTTCTAGATTGTTTTTTTTTCTCCATCCAAGCGAGAAAAACTAGTTCCTTTACCGTCCGAACGCCGGAAAAACAGGAAAGCCACACTCGACGCTCGAAGTTTTCACTATCGAAACACGCTTTCTTGCCAGTGATGGCCGTGTGGCGTCGTCCGTCATGAGTGCATCTGGTTTAACAAGTGGCTTGGCATGCCAGGATGGTCAATTGTGCGGTCCAGTAATTTCGCACTAAACGGCTTAGCTTGTATGGGAAAGTTTTACTGATGCACTTCCGAGCATTTTCACTTTGGTTCTGCAGCCTATAAGCCTGTGTCTCTGGTGGAGTTAGAAATGGAAATTGTTACGGATGAGTAGCTTGTAGCAATCGAGGAGTAGCGCAAACGATGCCAATTATGAATTTCACACCGGACCGGTTGCGGGTGGGCGGTAACACGGCAGACAAAATGATTAGCTTGTTCCCCGATGAAGAAAATGCGGAGAAAATCCTATCGAAGAATGTGTGGTCACCGCGTGTGACGAGTAATGAGTAGCTTTTCACTGTTTGCTTGTACAACTTTAGATTAAGGCTGTCGATAGTGAAGCAGCTTATTGAAATTATCAGGTTCTGTAATGTGATCATTATCGACTTAATCGAATAGTTGGATCACTCATTGGTTATCAATCATCGGATCTAACAGTATCATGAAGAATTGCCTAAGAGAAACGAACAAAAAAAATTTTTAATGTGTAATTCAATAAGTTTAAAAAATCCCCGAATGGTTGTTCTGCATTAACTTTATTAAAACTTCAAAGTTACAGCAGTAGGTGATTAAATTTCTCCAGTTCGAAGAAATCTCGAACATTCCTTTTTATGAAGTCCATCAACGCCCGCACAGTAGAAACGAACACGGAATCGGCGCATTTCTTCCGTTATGCCAGCATTTGCTGGGTGTCCTTAATTGCCCCGTCTTGATCGCAAAAGCTGCTTCGAGATGGTCCAGCATTTTTCGATCGGTCGAAATTTCGGAAAATTCATTAGCTTGGGGAACATCAAATCTATCTTTGATGGCAGCAAATCACTCTAGAACCACATTGGAGTAGTGGCAGTTAACCAAATCGGTCCAAAAGATGACTTCGCTTCTCTACTTGCAAATGAACGGCAATACACGCGTTTTACGGTTATTTTTCGCTTGGAATGTCTTTGTCGAGTATGTGACGGATTCGTTTTCAAGCAACAACAGCAAATGGCCTTCTTTGCAAAATTGTCGACAAACAATGATCTGAATCTTTCCTGGTCATCTCCACGTCCAGTCGGGATGTAAAACTTTTGACAGGGAAGCTTCTTAGAATAGAGTTTGACGTATGTTTCGTCGTCGATCAAAGTACAGCAGGGTCAAAACACGGTCAACCTTGTTCGCTTTTGGTCACGAAAATCTGCTTCATGTACCGGTTTGGATGTTTACAGGTTTTGTACGACTTGCATCTTTCCCTTACAAGGATGTTCTGCACCATTCGAAAATTGGCGTTGTATCTTCTAGCAACATCTCGGATGGAAAAACCGGAGCTAAGTTGAGCGCACCTCAACACTTTGGTACGCAGTTTACGATCTCTGTTTCAGGCACTTGACAAACTGTTGTTTCAGGCATCGTCATGACTTTAGAATCACTTCAGATTTTTCTGGGCACAATATTTTTGCCTTTCTCATACAGAAAGGTTCTGCAATCACTTTGTTAGTTGATGGTAAAAAATTGATTTCCGATACACATATCGATTTCCAGTTCCCGGTTTCCGAAGTACTAGAAATAGTGATGACACGGAAAACCCGCAGATCACAAAATTACAATATTGCACTCGTTGTTTCACGTCCTGATTGTTTCAACTAAAATGTTGTTGATTTAACTAGCATATCTGTTGATATGTTGATGACTCCGGGTTGGCGGTAGGGATGTCGGAATGTCGAATTACTCGATTATTCAATAATCGAGTATAATTTTGAAACTAATCGATTGAAATTTATTCGATTATCTGGGATATTAATCGATTACTCGATTATTCATTCGATTATTACTATGGGTTTCGATTAGCTCAATAATCGAATATTAGTTTTAAGCTATTCGATTAAATATTACACGATTATCTGGGTTATTGATCGATTAATCGATCGATATTACGACATCCCTAGTTGGCGGTTCAATGCATAGGGCGTAAGTCTTGCAAGGCAGTTGTCGTACGTTCGAGCCTCGACCTGAAAGGATTCTTAGTGTCAGTAAAATCGTAGTACTAGGCATACGCGATGTACGGCATGTACGCGATGAATCGGTTGCGAACTCTGTTGAAACAGAAAGGCTAAATTCCGTAAAGGGAATATGGAATACCATAATTTTGCTTTTTTTTCGTTGATTTTGTCATAACCTTTCAGGTAAACGAAATTGTTATGCTCGAATGCTGTCAATCAGCTGAGAACGAAGACGGTAAAACGCAAAAAAAAATCCTCTTCATTTCACTAAAAAACGTTTCATGTTGAAAAATTTCAATGACATGTGAATGTCATTTATGTCAATTACGTGGTGGCCGTTTCATGTAAACAAAAGTATGCAGAAGAACATAAAAGTTAATTGTAAAACAAGTTTTCCGTTAACTGAAACAGTGTAAATGTTTCAATTTCATCTTCGAGTAATGTATTTTCGGACAGCTCATGTCAATGTTATTAAAAACACTCAACGCTTAAAAATTGCTGCTAGACTGAAGTGACAATGTTCGTATTTTTTTTGAAAGTGCATTTTTACCACTAAGCTTATCACTACCTTTCTTGAACTAGAAAAATATCCTTCCAGCGAGCCGTTCTGCAATTGGTGGAAAAATTTCTTAATGCCCTGTGAACATTTTGCTGCTAAATTCTCTCTTGGGAATCAAAATCATGTGGGAGTTTAGTGATAAAACTAGGCAAAATTTAGTTGTTGAAGCGTTGAAAGATTAGCTGTCCCCCGAAGAGAATAAGAGTAAAAAAATAATGCCAAAGGCGTCTTGGCTGTGAGTGTGTCATTGCTTAGTTTCGGTAGTGATACCTCATTGAAACGTTTCATTTTCCGTGTAGGATATATGTCATTACTCAACTGTAACGTTTCATAACTTGTTTGTGGTGCGTGTCTTTGCTGGATGCCATTGCTAAATTGCCAGCATAATAAATAAAAACTGACAGTTTAGTTTAAACAACAATCGATTAGTTGTACCAAATTTTAACCAATGAAATTGAGAAAAAGAACAAGAGTTATACAAACTTTATTTTATTTAGAATTTGCAGGTTTTTGACAATATCTGTCACTGTAGAGCTTGTTTTGAAATTGTTCCAAGTTTAGATTTATTATCGTAATACCAAGAAGAATCCGTCAACTATTCACGGAGATATCGATTTTTTCGTCATACATATTGAGGTTTTTAACGAAGCACGATGGAATGACGCTTGGAATCAAAATTAGACACAATTTTCAATACAATCATTTCTGAGTGATTGAGAGATTGAATGCAATACTCTTCAGCATAGTTTTATTTGGCTCGATTTTTTTAGCACGGTTCCTTTTTGGTAACATTATCCCATGCAAATACTTTGTCCTATTTATTTAATAAGCAATCGATGACTACTCTTTTTAATCGCAATTTCTTAGAGAAAACATGTGGATTGATAAAAAAGGCACCATCTTACTGCTAAGTGAATTAAGTATGTTTTGAATACTTATGTTTAACGGTAGTGAAAATAAAAGTAGTTTTTTCTACCATACAATTATTATTGTACACATTGTTTTTAATAAAAAATATTGTCAATTAGTATATTAAACCTACTCAACTTATTATTTTCTTGAAATCAAATGTGGAAAAAATGAGTGGCGACTAAGGACCAGAGAACTGAGGACCAGCATTTTCAGAGATGAACGAATTCTACTAAAATAATGTACACTGCCAAGTCACCGTAAATACAGCTATAAACTGCTCTGAGTGGTCTTGAATCGAAAGTCTGTTTCCTAACGTTGTTTAACACCGCAAATCACTGATAAAAACACGATTACGTCATCTATAAGATCACATCTACCGAATCGAATCGCCTTTCCAAAAACTATCAGTGTCCTGTTAATAGTTTTTCAATAAGTAGTTTATTGAAATTCGTTGTCATCTCCGAGAAAATTGGTTTGATAAAAATAGGCGAGTAGATAATGTCAAAGACTTCACTGGAAGACGTGAATTTCCAAACATCGATTATCATTCGTATTGGTTGATTGATTGTGTGGATTTTGCAACTTTTACTGTTTCGAGTTCCAAAGTTCAGATTTGGCGTTTCGATATTGAATTTAGTTCCAGTTAAGACACTAAATTTAGCTTCCAAATCTAAGTTTCAAAAATCTATCTAAGGAATCTCGAAGTAGGTTTTAGTTCCAGAGTCTTAGTTCTGAACCTAAAATTCTGGTCGAGCTGAATCCAGGTTCTGAAGTTTAGAATTCAGTTCCAGAATCCAAATGGTGTTTTACACCACGTAGGTCTGTTTTTTGCTGCTGTTGGTGGATGGTCCTTACCACGACGTCCAGTTCCAAGCTGCCAACCAAGCGCAATTAGTTTTCTTCATTGTATCTAAAAGTTTAGGTACACTTAATTTTTTAGTTATTTGTGGATATCTCACACCATATTTCTGATGGTGTGGAGAAAGAATTATGTCGTAGCGTTTATTACAACTCGAGATTTTTACGATTAAGTTCTACCCATTCTTCCATAGCGATTAGTCGGTTGCGTCACTTATACCATTATATCTCCGCATCTATAAAAACACCCATTTGATCTTCAAACTTGATTATTTAATCAATAGGAGCTTTCAGGCTTCCCGCATGTTGAAATCGATTCTGCCATCTCCGAGTAAATCAAGCGAAGAAAATAAGAACGTTACGTGACTTATACTCGTATCCGGAATCAGAAGTAGCAGCCGTTTGATCTTTAAATGTGATCAATGACCAATTAGTTGCTCTCAAACGAGCCTAAGTATGTTGAAATTGGTTCACAAACATAAATTCCCAGGAAGTTTCCGATCTTGTTGAGCTGAGTCGAACGGTATATAAGACTAGGGGTCTCTGACGATCCGATCAAAAGTCGGTTTTCCCTGCATTTCTTGTTTTTTAAATAGAGAAAGACAAAAGAATAAATAAAATTTATTCTTGAAAGTACACACTAAGATTCGATTCCGTTGCTTGGTAGTTTTTTTGAAGAAAACTTTCGCTAATCAATAGAAATTACCGATATTTCGGTACATGAACTTCATTTTACAACAAATATGCGGTAAAAACCATACCGTCCGTATGGTAAAATAATCTTCCAATAACCGAACTACTGTAAATATCGATTGTCGTGAAAACTAACTGTCAAATAGTTATTAAATTGTTCAGTAAGTGTCTTCTATTAACCAAATGAAAAGATATCTTGAAGGGTTCGTCAAATGGAATGAGGTCCAAGTGCACAAGTTAACATTAGAATTACTCAAAGCTTTTTGTTTACTTATAGGCAGAAAACAATTTCATGTACACTTGCTGCCAATACATTTCAGGTTGTGCAATGCTCTAAAGACGCTCATAATTCCGGTCAACCGGGAACTGAAGTTACATCGTTTGTAAACATTTTTTATATTTTTTCGTGGATATATAGTGCACCGAAGTCACGACTGGTTCGAATTTTCTTCACTCATTTGTAAGAAAAATATCCAAATCCGAAAAACCTAATCGTAAGTTCAAAATGTGTGTTATTTTATGATATCCGAATATCTATTCAAATTCATAATTTTAACCAAAATTAAACAACCACATAAAATTTACCGAACCATTCGTTAGATCCATTTGTTTTACAGTTGACGGCGATTCTTTGACAATTCAGCAATAATCGAACGATCGGTAATCAATTCAATTACCGAACTGATTAGCGATCGTTCAGTTGTTGAAAGTTCGGTAGAAATTTACCAAATTCTGCGTAATTTTCTAAGTGTGTACGTGAGTATTTAAAGCTTAAAATTAAATCTTGAGTCAATACAACTTGCAATTGAGTAGATATATCTAATCTCACAGAATATTTTTGCACGTGCAGTTGAGAAAAATTACTTGATGCCACTCAAGCCTAAATTAAGTTAATGAACGGATCCTTGAAATTGTATGGCAAGTGCTCAAAATCAAATGGCTTCGGGCTGTCCCGTATCTAGAAGGGGGCCCGAGGGGCCCTGGCCCCTACCGAAATAAAATAATAATAATAATTTAGAATGTCTCAGACATGTGTTACAGAAATAACAAGACAGTAAACGTGATGAAATGTAATACATTATCAGTTCCAGTGGAAAAGTTTAAAGTGTATGTTAAAAACAGCTGAAAAAGGCACACCCAGAATAAGGTACATAAGCAATCTTCATTAACATTATTTATTAATCTTTGATCCCCTTCCGAAATCAAATCCTGGGTACGGGCCTGGCTTCGGGTTCCATGTAGGAAATTAACCTGTACTACACAGAACGACAAAATAATATAAATGTGCGTATCAATAGATGCATATAAAGGAAGCGTTCGTATTAAGATTTAAGTGGTAATTGATGAGATATCAAGTCTTCACTTTAAAAAATATGGCATGTTGTGATTCACGTTAGGAGCAATTTTCAAATTTTAAAGAATGGATGGGAATACCGTAACGGTACTTTTTTCTGGTTGGTGTTACTTGAGGTGAAGCCGATTGGTTGCACAGCAACCTAAGCTATATTGTCAGTTAAATTTCGTGCGCAGTTTGCATTTGTGCAACATCGAGTCGGTAAAGCAAGGATTTTTTCTGTTTTTCACTCGTTAAGAGTTTCACCGAAAGTCAAGCTACTGTTTGTTCTGCGTTTATAAATATTTTTATCGTTTCCTACAGACGATCGTAATTCCAATTTGTTGGTATAATTATCTACAAAACGCCTCCAGATATACAACGCAATCGTTACAACAGACGCTATTGTATTCAGTCAAGTAACGCTGTTCCTTCACTGTCAAGATCACTCTGCTTTCACCCCAGTCCGCTGTCGGATAGCAAAGCTTTCATTTCTTTCGTGCCATTTCTCCATTTCACCTGCAAGGCACTGGTCGTTTTCTGACTCGCAACAAACTTTCATCGCTTTCTGGCTGCGTTCGTTGTATGTACGGCTCGATGTTTTCAAAGCTGTATTTCGGGAACCGATCGCTGCCATTTTTTTCCGGCGAAGCTTTCGAGTTCCGTGTGATCGAGAGTAGAGTTCGTTTCGAATGGATTTCAGGTAAAGTTTGAATGACTGCATGATGGATTTTTTAGGATATATGATATTTACAGTACAAAATCTCGGATGTCATAAAAACGTATTTCGTCAAATGACTTCATTTTACAAGGATGACTCAAGTCTGTGACAAATTTACCCAGTCATTCACACAAGCGCGTATGACTGCACTTTAAATGTTTTTCAAACTGTAAATGTTATATAGAAACGACTTTAAAAATGCTACCGCCAGGAAGAAAACGCTTGAAAGTATTCAAAATAAAATTATGAAAATGATTTTGAAGCGTCCTCCCTGGTTTAGTACAAATGAGTTGTAACTTTTTTCCTGTCTGATTTCTTATGAAAAGGGAAATAGAAAGTAAAATTGATCATGCTCGTTATTATCACTTTTATTGCGTCACCATTGTTTCAAAAGTAAAAGAGTGAGTCGAATTAGTCAGTGATAAAATATCCAACTTTATTCGCTATTTGTAGGAGGTCGTTTCGAGCTTGGGTACATCACTTCGAAATTTTCACATCATCAGATCTACATCTGTTTCAAAAAGAAAGAAAATCATGTTATCGAAAGCATTTTACTGGATAGCTATTTCGCTGAAAACATTTTCACTGAATATATCATCGATTCACTGAAGATATCGTCGATAAATTTCTTTAAAATCAAGTTTTATTAATTTGAAATCATTCCAAACACGATTTCAAGACAACTGTACGATTCGGAGAATAAACATTCGGCAGATGAGCTTTCCGGTAACATAGCATTCGGAGAAAAGACCCTTTTTGACGAAATGGCTTCGTAAAAAAAGCTAACTTTCGGCACTTTCGGAGTTATTATTCTGTTATTAGTTATTATTCTGGAACCGGTGCAGAATCGCCCAAAATCATTGTGAAACCGATTTTTAAACCAGGACAAAGAAATATATATTTTCTATTCGATTCGATTCATCATGACATACAAAGTCTTAGCATTACATACTATTTATGGAATTTGACTATTCTGTTTCAATAGATTTTGCAGTCAATTTTCTTCATACATAATCATTTCATGGCTAGTACTACGATCCAACTGACACTGGAATAATTCTAGGCCAGGGCTCGAACATTCGATAACTTAGTTCATTATGATCAGCAAATATCTGCGATATTCAAATATCTGCTTTCAGTGTTGGTGATAGCCGAAAATTTGACAGAAACTGCTATATTGCTATCTATATTGTACACAATATTTTCAATCCGGTAGAAGATGCTACAAGAACTCGAGTCTCTCAAAGCATGAACCACGAGAGAATTTTTCTACATTTCTTCGCTCCACTTCATACTCTGAGTAATTCACGGCTCTTAAAAAAAATTACAGTCTGATAATGATCGTTGCTGTGTGGAATTTCCCAAGAGAGAATCGCAAGTTGACAATTCTCGGTTGATTTTTCATTAGGGCGTATAAGCAAATGACAGTTTCTCTTTGTTTACTTTCTCTTCTATTAATTACCAAGCGGTTTCCACGTTTATCACTCAACTCTTTGCATGAAATGATACCCGAAACTTTCGACTTTCAAACAGAATAGTGATATCAAAGAAAATCTTTTTAATCACATCACAATAATCGAAAGAGAGAGTGATTAAAGAGAAACTGTCACTTGCTTATACGCCCTAATGAAAAATCAACCGAGAATTATCGCAGAAAATCGAATGGATGGTTCAACTTGATGATTCTCATACTAGGTTGCAATATTTCAAAACCCTTGTGTGGAGCATTCACAGATATTTTCATAGACACAACTTATACAAAGGTTATACGCACATATTTAGAATAAGCGGCAATAGTAAAATGATTCTATCGCAATTATCAATTACCTGTATAGAATCGGATCACGAAACGAGAATAAGCGACCGTTTGTTGCTTCAGAGAGGATCCCCACAGCAGCGTGCTAACTATTGATTCTCAGACAGATCATCGAGAGATATTCGCTCTCGCACTGGTGTCGATTCTATGTTAAGTGAGCCATGCCGGGTTTTTGTTGTTGCGATGATATCCGTCTCTCTTTGATGGCACTGATTCAATCGTGTGAAGAGTTGCTGGTGAGCGTTCTTTGATACGATAGAAGCCATCCTAGTTTGCTTTTGAATTTAATCGCAATCGAGCCAAATTGTTCTGAATCGCAATACGATCTCAAATCTCCGCGCTACAGGGTAATATGTGCAAAATTAAGTGCTATTAATATCACTGAATTTTCTTGAAGATGGTGGAACCGATTACCAAAAACTTAAGCTCAAATTAAAAGTTATACTTTCCCATAGAACGCTATTGTATTTCATGCGGATACGATTTACGATTCCGGATATGTGAAATATTCAAAAAATTGAAAAAAAAGCATTCAGTCTTCTAGAATGCTATTGAATTGTCAATCCGACTTCCGGTTTCGGAAATACAGGGAGAAGTGTGCTTAAATTTTTAAATTATAATTTAAACCGAGGATGAAAAATAAAATTTCACTAAATATTACCCTCAGCTCCGACCCATCGAACGTTACTGGGCAATCGTGAAAAGGGTCTTCAAGAAGACTGGTAAGGCTGCTGGGAGCATGCAGGAGTTCAAAAAAATTTGGGCTCAAGTGCCCAAAAATTGCGATGCAACACTTGTCCGGAACTTGATGAAGAGAGTTCGATAAAAAGTTAGAAAATTCGTGAAGAAATAAGTTAAATTTCCTCCGGTTTTCATTATGCTCAAGTTTAACCTCGTACAATGAAGGATCAATTCTTAGTTTGAATAAAATATCGTTTTTTATCATAATTTGGATAGCTTATTTTCGATACACTCCTTAGTATAAAAGACGTAACCGACTAACTGTACTTTTTTTTATCGGATAAATTTTCTGATTCAACGAATGAAGTTATTGATCAAGTTGGGGAGAGTTAAGTCTAACATTTACGACTCAGGAGATGTAATCTAATAGTTGACGTTATCGACAAAATGTTTTACAAAACACTAAATTTTTACAGAAACATCTGAATAAATTTCGAAAATCTTAGACGAGTTTGACACGAGCCTCTTTTTAGCGATTTCTGAAATTATGTGGGATCCAATGTGAACAAATTTTTTTCGCGACTAAATATTCATGCAAAATAACATATAAGTTTTTCACACTGATGCCCGAAGTTGCCATCTTTTTACGGTACGTCACGTGGAGATATTCCATTATCAGATTTTTCATAGCAACGATGTTTCCAGGTAAAAAAACTGATTTTGTAGGTCATCGGCAAGCGAACTAAGACCACGATTGAATTCGTTCTACGTTTTCGCATAGGATGGTGCTACACTGCCAAAAGTCGAACTAAGTTGATTGAGGCCCTCTTGTCTTGATAATCCACGAAGAAAATCATTACACGAAAATGTTCAAAAATGAAAACTAATAACGCTCAAACGACAGAATGTTCTGAAGATGGTAATGGGTAAAAATGCCGAACGTTATGATGTAAACGTAAAATCCGAGAAACACTTAGTAACTACCTACGTAAGCTTTAATGACGAGGACCAACGTTCATCACCTATATGGCTGAATTAGTATTAGATATCAGAATCATAGTGAAAATTTGTGACGGCCGAATGAAAACCCATTTTTGAAGTTTTTGAGAGACGTGAACGATATTTCTTCGTTGAAGTTCAGCTATCTTGTTGGAGAATGTAGACACAGAAAAATGTTTTGAAGCCGCATAATAACTTTAAAGGAAATTTGATGTGGGATGCAATTTCTTGAAGTAATACTAATATTTGATTTATCCGATGCACGGTAATAATGAGGTAACTGATAAGGGTGCATTTGATCATACAATTTTGAGAGGTCCGGCCCTATTTTTTAATATACACGGGCAAAAATCCATTGCCGGTACCATGATTAAAAATCATGAAATCATGAATCATGTCTATCATGAATAATAAGTCATGATTTCATGAGTGAAATGATTGGTATCATGAACAATAACACATCTTTCATGAAAATTTCCATGATATCAATCATTTTGCTTATGAAATTTCATGAGAAGGCATGGTTCATGATTTCATGATTAAAAAATCATGGTGCCGGTTATAGATTTTTTCGAATTTTTTAGACTTATTTTTGAGTGATAACAATATTCAAAGCACCGAGTACGGAGATTTTACGATATAGTTCGATACTGATTACGATTCCATTAACACGAACGGAACCCATCAATTATGTCCCACTGCAATCAACTACTACTGCGTGATGATTGGTTACAACCCGCCTCTCCAGCCTAGTCTTCAAAATATACCAACCAAAAAAATGACTCGGTGAAATGGCCTTTGTCCGAATCACCTTTCTCCCACACCCGCTCACGAACCGTGGGAGGTGTCGATCGAAAGGCGAAATTTAATTTTTGGGTTGAGCAAATTTCACGCAATCGGATTTAATTTGTTATCTTCTGCCTTTTTTCCTGCTTTCGGTGAATGGTAGAGTACACATCTGAGTTTCTCAAATTTTCACGGAGGTTTCTTCCGAATGAAACTTCGATCGAATTGGTTTCGCAACTATGTTGCAGAGTGTGCTCTAAACCGGTCCCCATCGGACGGAGCTTGGTTTGTTCAACTCACCAGCAACTTTGAACGCTTCCGAGATAAGTGATCCGTAGTTGACCTTTTTGGAACTGGTCCAGTCGGTAAGCGTAGTACAGCGTCTGCTGTAACAGGAGGACCACAGACCCCGACCGTGGGACTGTGAAAAGAGGTATCATACATCTATCCATTCGATGACCACCGCTCTGCAGTAACGACCAAATAAGGCAGACGCATTCAAACCAATTCGACTGATGAGGATGATTATGACGAAATAAGAAGAAATTGGTCGGGACAGAAAAAAACTTTCTCTATCATTCCAAGTGTACACCGCCAAGTCGCCCCGCGCCTTCCTACCGATACCCGTACATGGACAACGCGTTTTTTTGCAGTACCAGACGTAAGCACGATCGGACGTACCACCGACGAGTGTTACACAACGTTTACATAAAAGTAATCAACACGTGAATCGTGCGGCTGCCGGCACGGAGCCATCGACCCGTATTCGTCACGAATGGATCGTGTAACACTGGACCTTACGTACATCATCATCATCATCATCATCATCATCATCATGTACAAGCGTACAGGATGAGGATATAAAATTGGCAGATTTTTTGGCAGGTTGGACTTTTTGTTTTTGAATCTTTACAGCAGCTAAATAAATGAGAAAGCTCCCAGAAAAATCCCTTCTTCGTGGTCTGAAAAATAAAACAGTTGGTCGCACATGAAACTTAGCTTGTTGGTGGAATTGGGAGCCTACGTTCCACTGCCTTCCGTTGATAAAGGAATCATGAACCATGTCCGGGTTAGTCACTATTTTATTATAATCAGCTTTTTATTTTGCTTTCGGTGGACATCAATCAGCCAACCATAACCACTCTGAAATGTCGATCTCTCTTTTCATCTGTTTCTTTTTACGTGAATAGCATAATCGGCACGTTTAGCATTATTTGTCATGGTTTGTAGTCGGACCGGACCGTTGGGTGTTTTTTGTTTTTTTTTTTGTTTCCATCCTGCCGAACCTCCGGAACTATTCATTGAGTCGTCTATTAGCACTAATGGAAGCAGCGGTTTGATACGGAAACGGTTTTACACCGTGCACACGCTTGATCGCGGTGAACTCAACCATGTAACTGCCGATCGTGGTAATGGCAATCGGTGTAAATTGATCACTTGGACTGGACCGGCAAACGTTCCCAAGTGACAATAAACTGGGCGTGCCTAATTGAGCGAAAAATACACAACTTTGTCGAAGTCATGAGCGATTAGGCTGGCGCCTCGACGCGGTCATGGTTGAAGCGAAACAATGCAACTATCACAAGTATGTATCGGTAATTATGTTGCCTTTCAGTAGCAATCACCGGCTTCGGGTGGAGTAGTTTCTTCGAGTAGGAAGAAATTGGGTTTCCGATGCTGTCTTATTTTGTTATACCTGCTTATGAAGGTGTCTTGAAAAAATGTATGAAGAGTTAATTTCATTTGAACCGATTTAAAATAAGTTTGCGACTTGCAAGAAAATTTCAACACTTCTTCGTTATTTTGTATAGAAACAAAAAAGCTTCATTTGTGTCTGCCTCGTTGTGAAAATAGACTTTTAATCCAATGTGCGAAGTGCTCGTGAATCAGTTCGCCAAGATCACAAAATGCATGTTTGCTACCGAAAACTCTGGAAATAATATTCAGAAATTTTAAAATTTACATCGATTTCTCATATACAAGGTGATGAAAAACCCATCATTATTCCACAAACAGGGAACGATAATTTAAAGAGAAATGAGAAATCGACGGGAACATTTCAAAAGGGCCTTAAAACAATTGACAGATTCTCTTTGTTTACTCTTTCTTTCGATTATACCTGCGTTATTACGCAATTGTTCGTTACATGTATGATATTATTACAAAGCTGGCGATATTTTCTTTCATTCTATATGCAAATTTGGTGAGTGAACGTGAAAATCTAGATGTTATTAACAGAAGAGAGAGTAAATAAAGAGAATCTCTCATTGGTTTATGTGCTCTTATAAAATGTTCAAAAAGTACATGAAAATAATATATATCATGCATCTTGTATCATGTATCATGTATCATGTATCATGTATCATGTATCATGTATCATGTATCATGTATCATGTATCATGTATCATGTATCATGTATCATGTATCATGTATCATGTATCATGTATCATGTATCATGTATCATGTATCATGTATCATGTATCATGTATCATGTATCATGTATCATGTATCATGTATCATGTATCATGTATCATGTATCATGTATCATGTATCATGTATCATGTATCATGTATCATGTATCATGTATCATGTATCATGTATCATGTATCATGTATCATGTATCATGTATCATGTATCATGTATCATGTATCATGTATCATGTATCATGTATCATGTATCATGTATCATGTATCATGTATCATATATCATGTATCATGTATCATGTATCATGTATCATGTATCATGTATCATGTATCATGTATCATGTATCATGTATCATGTATCATGTATCATGTATCATGTATCATGTATCATGTATCATGTATCATGTATCATGTATCATGTATCATGTATCATGTATCATGTATCATGTATCATGTATCATGTATCATGTATCATGTATCATGTATCATGTATCATGTATCATGTATCATGTATCATGTATCATGTATCATGTATCATGTATCATGTATCATGTATCATGTATCATGTATCATGTATCATGTATCATGTATCATGTATCATGTATCATGTATCATGTATCATGTATCATGTATCATGTATCATGTATCATGTATCATGTATCATGTATCATGTATCATGTATCATGTATCATGTATCATGTATCATGTATCATGTATCATGTATCATGTATCATGTATCATGTATCATGTATCATGTATCATGTATCATGTATCATGTATCATGTATCATGTATCATGTATCATGTATCATGTATATCATGTATCATGTATCATGTATCATGTATCATGTATCATGTATCATGTATCATGTATCATGTATCATGTATCATGTATCATGTATCATGTATCATGTATCATGTATCATGTATCATGTATCATGTATCATGTATCATGTATCATGTATCATGTATCATGTATCATGTATCATGTATCATGTATCATGTATCATGTATCATGTATCATGTATCATGTATCATGTATCATGTATATCATGTATCATGTATCATGTATCATGTATCATGTATCATGTATCATGTATCATGTATCATGTATCATGTATCATGTATCATGTATCATGTATCATGTATCATGTATCATGTATCATGTATCATGTATCATGTATCATGTATCATGTATCATGTATCATGTATCATGTATCATGTATCATGTATCATGTATCATGTATCATGTATCATGTATCATGTATCATGTATCATGTATCATGTATCATGTATCATGTATCATGTATCATGTATCATGTATCATGTATCATGTATCATGTATCATGTATCATGTATCATGTATCATGTATCATGTATCATGTATCATGTATCATGTATCATGTATCATGTATCATGTATCATGTATCATGTATCATGTATCATGTATCATGTATCATGTATCATGTATCATGTATCATGTATCATGTATCATGTATCATGTATCATGTATCATGTATCATGTATCATGTATCATGTATCATGTATCATGTATCATGTATCATGTATCATGTATCATGTATCATGTATCATGTATCATGTATCATGTATCATGTATCATGTATCATGTATCATGTATCATGTATCATGTATCATGTATCATGTATCATGTATCATGTATCATGTATCATGTATCATGTATCATGTATCATGTATCATGTATCATGTATCATGTATCATGTATCATGTATCATGTATCATGTATCATGTATCATGTATCATGTATCATGTATCATGTATCATGTATCATGTATCATGTATCATATATCATGTATCATGTATCATGTATCATGTATCATGTATCATGTATCATGTATCATGTATCATGTATCATGTATCATGTATCATGTATCATGTATCATGTATCATGTATCATGTATCATGTATCATGTATCATGTATCATGTATCATGTATCATGTATCATGTATCATGTATCATGTATCATGTATCATGTATCATGTATCATGTATCATGTATCATGTATCATGTATCATGTATCATGTATCATGTATCATGTATCATGTATCATGTATCATGTATCATGTATCATGTATCATGTATCATGTATATCATGTATCATGTATCATGTATCATGTATCATGTATCATGTATCATGTATCATGTATCATGTATCATGTATCATGTATCATGTATCATGTATCATGTATCATGTATCATGTATCATGTATCATGTATCATGTATCATGTATCATGTATCATGTATCATGTATCATGTATCATGTATCATGTATCATGTATCATGTATCATGTATCATGTATCATGTATCATGTATCATGTATCATGTATCATGTATCATGTATCATGTATCATGTATCATGTATCATGTATCATGTATCATGTATCATGTATCATGTATCATGTATCATGTATCATGTATCATGTATCATGTATCATGTATCATGTATCATGTATCATGTATCATGTATCATGTATCATGTATCATGTATCATGTATCATGTATCATGTATCATGTATCATGTATCATGTATCATGTATCATGTATCATGTATCATGTATCATGTATCATGTATCATGTATCATGTATCATGTATCATGTATCATGTATCATGTATCATGTATCATGTATCATGTATCATGTATCATGTATCATGTATCATGTATCATGTATCATATATCATGTATCATGTATCATGTATCATGTATCATGTATCATGTATCATGTATCATGTATCATGTATCATGTATCATGTATCATGTATCATGTATCATGTATCATGTATCATGTATCATGTATCATGTATCATGTATCATGTATCATGTATCATGTATCATGTATCATGTATCATGTATCATGTATCATGTATCATGTATCATGTATCATGTATCATGTATCATGTATCATGTATCATGTATCATGTATCATGTATCATGTATCATGTATCATGTATCATGTATCATGTATCATGTATCATGTATCATGTATCATGTATCATGTATCATGTATCATGTATCATGTATCATGTATCATGTATCATGTATCATGTATCATGTATCATGTATCATGTATCATGTATCATGTATCATGTATCATGTATCATGTATCATGTATCATGTATCATGTATCATGTATCATGTATCATGTATCATGTATCATGTATCATTCATGTATCATGTATCATGTATCATGTATCATGTATCATGTATCATGTATCATGTATCATGTATCATGTATCATGTATCATGTATCATGTATCATGTATCATGTATCATGTATCATGTATCATGTATCATATATCATGTATCATGTACCATGTATCATGTATCATGTATCATGTATCATGTATCATGTATCATGTATCATGTATCATGTATCATGTATCATGTATCATGTATCATGTATCATGTATCATGTATCATGTATCATGTATCATGTATCATGTATCATGTATCATGTATCATGTATCATGTATCATGTATCATGTATCATGTATCATGTATCATGTATCATGTATCATGTATCATGTATCATGTATCATGTATCATGTATCATGTATCATGTATCATGTATCATGTATCATGTATCATGTATCATGTATCATGTATCATGTATCATGTATCATGTATCATGTATCATGTATCATGTATCATGTATCATGTATCATGTATCATGTATCATGTATCATGTATCATGTATCATGTATCATGTATCATGTATCATGTATCATGTATCATGTATCATGTATCATGTATCATGTATCATGTATCATGTATCATGTATCATGTATCATGTATCATGTATCATGTATCATGTATCATGTATCATGTATCATGTATCATGTATCATGTATCATGTATCATGTATCATGTATCATGTATCATGTATCGTGACTTGGTTCCACAATGCTAGAACACAAAGTAGTTACATAAAGTCACATGCGCTAGAACTTAAAATGAAATTTGGTGTCTGTTTTGATTTCTAATATAGATTATTTAACTATGTAAACGTCTCTCGTAAGCTGATTGAACTGTGTTGATATTTATATGTACATCTAGTTAGACGTGAAGTAACATTGCGCTATGTGCTGTGTAGATTCGAAAGAGTTCCTTGATAGCACCACCGGGTGTTTTGATCTGATTTCTATTCCCGGATATACAGGGTGATTTCAACGAACAAGTGGATAGCCAACCAAATTTACTCGTCGATGCATATTACTTTAATTTTTGCTTCTCTCATATAGAACGGTTATGCAATCACTGTGAAAACCGACTTTTGAACCGAGGTCCGAAGGGCCGAGTGTCATATACCATTCGACTCAGTTCGTCGAGTACGCAAAATGTCTGTGTGTGTATGCAACGTTTTTTGCACTAACTTTTCTCTGAGATGGCTGAACCGATTTTCACAAACTTAGATTCAAATGAAAGGTCTCGAGGTCCCATACAAATTTCCTCAATATTATTTGGATCCGACTTCCACTTCGGGAGTTATGGGGTAAAATGTGCAAAAAAAGAAAATATGTGTTCTAACTTTTCTCATAGATGGCGCGATCGATTTTCAGAAACTTTCAGAATTCGGTTCAGAATTTTCAGAAAGGTCCTGTGGTCCCATGCCTAATTCCTGAATGTTCCGTCTTCCGGATCTGGAAATATAGGGTACAGTGGGTTAAAAATTGTATACCTTCACTGAAAATGGGGAAAAAATTTAAAAAATTTTCTAAATCGACCTCAAATCTTTTCCAATTGATAATTTTTATCAGTAGACGGTCAAACAAACCGATTTCGGTTATTCCTTTGAGAATCTAAGAAAATTATTTTGAAGAATACCACACTATTATGTATGATAGTATGATTGATATGAGAAAGGCATCATTACACCACTAGGTGGATTGAAACAGCTTTTTCAAATCTAAATTTCATAATCGTTGGTAAGCGACGCCCAGAAAAAAAGCGTACGAAGAATAAACTACAGCTGAATCACATTTTCAAGTGCTTCACATTCTAATCAATATAACACGCATTTAAAATCCTTTCAGTTATTTATCTATTTTTCCTTTAATTCTCGAAGCGTACACTTTAAAGATTTTACATTTAAAAAATTGAATTCTTTAATGAGTCTCCTGTAAGACAAACAAAATTCAGCGTGGAACATGCTAATAAATCTACCGAGAGAATGGTGGAAGCAGAAACAGCGATCGATCGAAAACTACCGCCATCGTTTATCGATCATCGGAGAGGCATCATAATCCGAATTTACGGTTTCCCGTTTCGATGGTTTGGTGACCGATTTTCGTAAGCCTTAATTATGGTCAATATTCCCAATCGAAACTTTCTCCCGGTCCCACTTTTCGTTCGCGGAAACGTAAAACAAAATTAGGGCCTTCCGCCACTATTTTCTATCACCCGTTGTGGACCCATGCCAGCTGCCTATCGAACCGACAATTATGGTTATTTTCGGTAGACGGTCGCCTGTCCGGTTCCGTATGGCTCCATGAAAACAGAAAAGCGATGATAGCTCCCATGAAGCTAGGCAGTAATTTAATTCAATTTAAACAATAGCAAACATCACTTAATTACTGTAACTTTTGATTAAATTCTGATTTGAACTAAAATGTTTCAATATCTCTCCGACTTATCAGTCTACTGCAAGCCGACATATTTTCAAGGATCAACCAACTTCTGTTAATTTGCTCCGTAAACAATTTTGAATGATTTAGTACTCTGAAAATTTAAATTTAATTTTTTAGCAGCTTCGGTGTAAAGTTTATCAGATTATTTTCCCATATGCTAATCTTTGCAATCATACACAAACTATTGATCGTCCCGATTCCAGGCCACCGCGTCATTATTCATATCCGATAAAGAAAGGCACCTCAAAAAGGTTGAAGAATTCAACTTTCATAAAAGTAGAAAACGAAACTTCCCTGAATCTGGTCGGACCCACCCAAAGCGATTAGTACGGGGGACCATTGGAAACTGGCGTTCACCGAAACTCGACAGACACACTTTGGAGAATGCCAAACACTCACTTTCTTTCGATCCGCGACCAGTTTATTTCTTTTTTGTTTCGTTGCTCATAAGCCTGTAAACCGATGTTTTCTGTTCACGTTCGGCAGAAGTGACCACATTGTTGATGTTGCCGGCAGCTGTTGTAGTACGGTTTGACGATCGTTTCACCGAAAGTGGACACTTCTTAATTGATTTTTATTTGCCTCTCCACTTGTCCTCCTTCGAGCTCCTTTCATTCCTGGAGCGGACACAATTCACCGAACAATCGATCGATCGATTGGCATTAGGCTGGAGAACCGGCCTCCAGCTTCCATTTCTGTAGGAAAAAAAAACTGGATGGATAGCAATTTGAGCGCTATCTGACGACTATCGGTCGTCTTTCACTTTCTCTTCCATCATACAACTTGAGTTATTTTTTGGGCGCACTTTTCACCAGACTCTTACTTTGAATCGGATGCTGCTATCAAATTTCGACTATCGTAGAGTAGAAACTTTTTTCTCTCGTCCGAGCATTATTTTCCATGCATTTCATCGGGTGTTGAATCAATGTGGCGAAAAAAAATCGTGATAATATCTGTATCTCTCATTACAGACCACCACCAGCCCGTGCATTGTATTAAACTTTTTGTCGTATCGAATCATAGCGGTAATCAAAATAAAAACGATTTTTTGAAGTGATGTATTTGGGAACAACATGCCCGGATGTATTCTTTGCTGCATATATTTATGGAAAACTGAGAACAATTTGCTTTTCAACATGCATTCCTGGTAGGGAATAATCGTTAGTGAATGCCACAATGGTATTGTGAGCAATCAATAAATGCTCAGAGTAATAGTCCATTTGATAATGTCTCAATGTGCAAAATTGTGCATGTTGATAATAATTTGGCTTAAATTGCCACATTGAATTTATACGGCTGACTGAATCTGCCGCACCCACAGATCGCCTGCCATACCAAGTATCTCTAAGCGAATTTGGCGACTTCCTTCTTCCGAAACATCCAGGTGGCACTTGATGACGAAAAAGTCCAGGCCGCGGACCAGTTTGGCGTCTGCTTTAATGTACGTCCTTTCGTATCTTACGATGCATTTCAGCTGCACTAACCACTCACGGTACAGCTTCCGGACTTGAGATTGGGTCATCATATTCTGTTCATTGGTTTGGTAGAGATATGGAATTCGGTCCGATTCAATGCCTGTTGGTTAAACCAGGTCAATGAATCGACCTTTTTGATCTTGTTCCGAATCGAATGGAACGTATTATGCTTGTAGTAATCCCTCATCATCCTTGCTTGCACAAAGTTACATATTTTTCGCCTTTGTTCCGCTGCCAACGCCGTGGGGATGTCTGGGTTGGCTTGAACGATACTACCACATGGGACACGGTCGAATTGTAGATTGATATTTCGCGATCCATCATTCCATTTTCATGTTAAAGCACTTCTTGTTTGAAAGGCATCTCGACAACCACTTGACAGATTGTAACGATATTTCGCACATGCAAACAGTACATTCTAGATTTTTTTCTCAAAATTTCATCGTTTTTACTCATCCAATAAAAAATAAAGTGTTGCACTTTTTTGAGTGCAGTTCTTATACCAGTTCGTGTTCGCATCTCATCCGAAAGAGTCGTAGAATGTTTACGATCAAAACGACTGAAGCTAACCAATAGTTAAAAATAGGATAATAGGATACCTTTGGAATGAGCGAATTTGATTAACAGAAGCCGGAATCTTGACCCGCACGATCAAATTCAATCTGTATAGATTTTAGGCACTGCAAAATAAGTTCAACAGCAAACGAAATTGAAAACTTGCACTTACACTTGAATGTAAAAGATGTGTTTGGTATATTATTTAACAAATGTGTAGCTCATTCTATATCATGTTTAAACGTTAACGAGATGAAATATTATTCGCCACAGTTAACAATGAGGTATTCAATGTTGATTGTGATAATGTTAGATACAAAAACCCTATGTACTTCATAGTGGGTGGCATGATCTGGGTGGAAGGTATCTTTGTAAATCTTTTGTAGCCTACAAGAACCAACTAACTAAATGCCTATTCGGTGAATAACCTGCTCACTCTGGTAAGCCCTGCGCTGAAATTGCACCAAAAACGTCTTCAACCAAAGACATGGATATCCGATTAGCTTCGGTAATTAATAAATCCAGTACTTCCAATCCCACAAACGCAAATAATACAGGTTTACGCAAAGGAAACTGACTCATTTTTGGTCTGGGGTTACACTGAAACCAAACTATGGAAGGAGAAATCGAAACACAGTATTACGAACCGGCATTTTCGGTATTAATTTAAAATGTTTTTTAAACTCACGAATAGTTGAAACGTGCAACTGATCATTTAGAAATGAGCAATAAATGAAACCTTCATTCTTCTACCTTACGATGCCGTATTGGGTTTCTCCCACGTTTCTTTTGTTCCAGTGTAACCTGTTTTGGGTTCAGGTTCCGGAAGAAGTGGTCTGAAATTCCAAAACAAAACTCAGGTGAACCTGGGTGATACTCAAGTAATTGAAAGCTAAACCGTTGATTTTAACCATGGTATTAACACATATAACGCTTCGCAACGCCTATAATTTACAAAAAAATTAACACATGTAACGCTTCGAAACACCTATGACTCACTAAACAGTAGCACATGTAACGCTTCGTAACACCTACAACTTACTAAAAAGTACTGCATGTAACGCTTCGTAACACCGATAACTTTCAAAACAGTAACGCGTGTAACGCTTCGTTACGTTTATAAAATACTTGAAAGTAAGGCATGTTACGTTTCGTAATGTCTATAAAAAGTAACGCATCCAAGGTTTCGTAACGCCTATAACATACAAGAAAGTAACGCGTTTAACTTACAAAAATGTAATGCTTTGTAACGCTCCGTAGCACATGTAACGTTTCGTAACGTTTATAATTTACAAAAAAGTAACGCATGTAACGTTTCGTAACGCCTATACATTACAAAAAAGTAACGCTTCGTA
The DNA here is from genome assembly GCF_030247185.1 of Malaya genurostris. NCBI lineage: Eukaryota > Metazoa > Arthropoda > Insecta > Diptera > Culicidae > Malaya > Malaya genurostris. The sequence continues at coordinate 42,999,169 of NC_080570.1, read as the reverse complement.
ACGCATGTTACACTCCGTTACACCTATAACTTACTGAGAAGTAACGACTATAACGCTTCGTAACGCCAATAACTTTCAAAAAAGCAACACGTGTCACGCTTCGTTACGTTTATAAATTACTTAAAAGTAACGCATGTAACGTTTCGTTATGTCTATAAAAAGTAACGCATGCAAGGTTTCGTAACGCTTACAACATACAAAAAGTAACGCATGTAACGCTTTGTAACGTCTATAGACATTACGAAATGTTATATGTGTTACTTCTTAGTAAGTTATAGGTGTAACGGAGCGTAACATGCGGTACGAAGCTTTACATGCGTAACTTTTTTGTAATGTACTGGCGTTACGAAACGCTACATGCGTTACTATTTTGTAAGCGCATGTAACGTTTCGTAACGCCTATAAATTACAAAAAAGTAACACATGTAAAGCTTCGTAACGCATGTTACGCTCCATTACACCTATAACTTACTAAGAAGTAACACATATAACGTTTCGTAATGTCTATAACTTACAAAAAAGTAACGCATGCAACGCTTCGTAGCACCTACATCTTACAAAAGAGCGACATATATAACACCTCGGAATACCCATAACTTCCTTAACAGTAAACTTGATTTAAGAAAATTATCGTATGCAACGCTTTCTAGCTTCTTTACCTTAACGTTAAGCTTCCCATCACACGATAATATCAAGTGAAAGGCTTCGTCAAATGGAACATTTTGCCATGTTGAGGACGGGTATAGCGTGATGGGTAGGTCGATGTCTTTCACGCAACCCGCCTGGGTTCGATTCCCAAACCCCCACAAAGGGTCAGAAAGTTTTTCTAGCCCGAAGAGGCGAAAGACCTTAAGGTTAAAACCTCTATAATCGGAACAAATAAATTAATAGTACCTTTACTCAAGTGTTGTGACCCAGATAGGCCTCACAAAAACTTCGTAACGTGTATAGCTTCGAAAACTAATCCACTATTTTAAATATTTTATTTATTATTATTATTATTGTCAATTATTTTACTCAGGTTTCATCCTTCTTTTAATAAGGTTTTGACTCAGTGCCACTGCGTGCTTAATCTGCAGTGAAGTTTCGACCATCAAGTGACTCTCAGAGCCTCTAACTCACTGTGTTATCAACAGGATATTTCTTGAACTTTTCTTTCGTTTCTGTTTCTGATTCCAGAGAGGGCCAGGGCCCCCCGGATCCCCCCTCTTGGAATGTGCCTGGCAACGAGGCAATTGTAAACACGCAGATTGGAACCGCTTTTGACAGCTCAAGTGGAATCATACTAATGCTGACCTCTGTTGATAAAATCACTACCGTCCCTTGATAAAATTTACGGGTTGTTCACTGTTTATGAGGAATATATTCGGATATTCGCTTGTGTTTTTTAATACAATGAAATATCAATATACTTTGGATGGGAATTCATTATTAAACTTATTTCGTACCATAATTCATCAATAAAACCGTTTCGACGTTGCATCTGAGACAGCAATTTGTTATCAACTGCCATAAGCATAAGCCACTGAAGCTTCTCCTGAAGGTGTGCATATAATTTGTTTAGAGCAGAGTGTTAGAGAGAACAACAAATCTCAGAGCTGAGCTGAGTAATTCATTATTTTCTTGAATCTGTCCAAAAGCTCATGTGTACGAAAAAAAAAACACTACAGCAACGGCAAGAGATACTTGATATATTAAGTTGGATGTATATGAGATGTGTGTAAATACACTCGTTAAAGCGGCGAATCATTGCCAAATTCGGGCTGTTTGTAGCGTAGCTGGTATTGCGTAGATTAGTATGTAGTAAAGGTCGCGATCGAAGAATACGTGTAGGAGCATACAAGCTCACTTGGGATAAAAGATTAGGAGCATCATATTCAGCCAGTAGTAGCTTAGATATGAAAATCGCTTGCGATGCATGTCGTCGATCGGCTAAAGATTTAAGTCCTAATAGTTGACGACGATCCTCGTACGGCGGTAGACTCAACGGGTTGCTCCAGGGCAGTTCACGTAATGCATAACGTACAAATTTTCGTTGAACAGCTTCGGGTCTTTGAATCCACGTGACGTGGTAAGGACACCAAACAACATTCACAATCTAGTTGCGATCGTACGAAGGAATAATATAGTGCCTGAAACAGAGTGGATCACGAAATTCTCTTGATATTTTGAATATAAATCCGAGTAACCGATTTGCTTTGTCAATCGTAGCCGCAAGATGACGAGTGTATATTAGTTTCTCATCCAGGGTAAGACCTAAATCCTAGACGTGGTCCACACGTTGCAGTTCAGTGCCAGCCACAGTATAATTGAAACTGAGTTTGTTTCTCGTACGATAATAGCTGATAACATATTAACTTTTTGTAACACAGAGAACAATCATGTTTCGCACACACCATTCATAAAACATATCGACGAGATGCTGCAATTCTTGGCAATCAGCTTCTTTGTGAAAAACGAGGAATATTTTCAAATAATCGGCGAACAATAGAATTCCATCATGCCTTAAGACAAAGACAAAATCGTTAATAAACAGCGAAAAAAGAAGTGGTCCAAGTGTGCTTCCTTGAGGAACTCCGGAACTGTTAGTAAATGAATTAGATACAGTGCTTCCAATTTGTACTACAACTTGACGGTTGACGAGATATGATCTAACCCATTGTCAATATCGAAGCCATTGAGTCAAAAGCAGCCTTAAGGTTTGTGTAAATCACTTTAATCTGTTATTTCTTAGACATTTGCTCGGTGCAATAAGACGTGAAACTATCTAGATTAGTCTCAACCGATCGACCGGGAAAGAATCCATGCTGGCAATTGGTTATATAATGACGACAAGTTGACAAAAGATTAGCATTGATGTGTGATTCAAAGATCTTAGATTCGACACACAGCGACGTGATTTCTCGGCAATTGACAACGTTACACTTGTCACCTTTCTTATAAACGGGAACATAACGGAATTTTTCCAATCAGTAGGGAATGTTTGTTGCTGGAGTGACAAATTGAAGATATATGTTAGTGGGGGACCAGTTTCGTTCCTCTTCGTATTGACAGATGACCAGAAGCTCTTCGGATTTCGCCTTAAGTTATGTTGCATGCGGCTAACATCACGTTTGTACAAGAACTTATTGTAGCTGCGGTATTCGTTGCTGACTATTGTAAAGTGACGTTTAGAAATAGGACATTGCCTATTGGTATAACTACATAGGGCTTTAGCACAAATACGATTCAGATTCCGTTGGAAAGCGTTAGTCCATGGCGGTTTCCTACGTGGTTGACACTTAGGGACAGACTTCTCAACACAATTATTTAACAATCGATTGTAGTATAAAACAGCAGCATCAATATCGTCGGATTCATGTAACGTTCTCCAATCGATTTGCAGCAACAAGTCACGTAATGTAGATAAATCTGTTTTGCGAAAATTTAAGCGATCAAATGAAATCGATTCATCGATATCGATATATCATATTCGTCTATTAACTTTAATTAGCTTTGGGTGTGATGATATTGAAAATCTGTTTACAAAGTGTTATAATATAGATGTTCAAAAACCTGGCCATTGATTGTACGGTTTCATTTTCCGTATTTTGAATTCGCACTTCTATATAGAAAACAAAGATTTAGCCCTACGTCAAAAATTTCTCTTTGAATCAATTGCCGCTAAAGATAATGCAGATATGAAGTCTAAATGCGAAATGAAATGAAATTGAAAGGCAGATAGACATTCTAGATAGAATCAGTTATAAACTCAGGTCGGAAAACTCGAGGGTTTGAATATTTGTACGCCTTTTAATTTAATATATTCATCATTTCTAGTCGTTACTTGCCGAAAAATACGGGGTTGGCAGTTCAATGCAAAGAACACTGGTCTTACAAGGTAGTTGTCGTATATTCGAGCCCCCGATCTGGATGGATTCTTAGCGTCATTAGGATCGTGGTACCAGCCATGCGATGATTTTGTACGTTATGAATCGGCTACGAAGGCTTTTAAAACGGAAGGTTAAATTCCACAAAAGGAAACGTAATACCAATATTTTGTAGAAAATGTTGTGAAACAGTATTCAACGGTAAGGTGACATATGAATTAGTGAATAGTTTCAATAAGTTTCTATTCTTCGGGTAAGCCCGCAGTATGTGCAAGACATCATAACGCCAATAGAAAACAAAACAGATTCTTATAATAAACTTGCTGATTTTATGTACAACTTACTTGAAGATTTACTTCACTCATCACTTGAAATTATTTCTAACTGATTCAGGTCCAACCTATTTGTAAGCTTGGAATGTCCAATTAGCGTAGAAATAATCCGTACGTAGTCGAGCACCGTTCATTGAGTCGGGCAAAGACCCCAATATTGACCTGGAAAGATTTCTCCAGCTTACCGACCATCTACACAAAACGCTTCCAATAAAGACTCCACCCCGAAATAAACCGCTCGGTACGGGGGCGTGATCCCTAACCTCAATATGTTCCGGCGATGCTCGCTGGATGTCTCCCTTGCTTCCTCCCGAGTCATCGAGCGAACCGAATCTGGCTTCAAATACTGCGGAATCTGTTATTTTGTCGGTTGACCGCCACAATGAAATTGGAGGTGTTCTTCTACCGACCACATCGATTGACCCAGCTTCCCTTTAAGCCACATCTTTAGGCCTATCTTCAGTTCGGGTGCTCACATGAACCAAACAAAAAAAAACCGAGACTCCGCAGACTGGATAACCTGGAATGGGGGTTGAAGAACTCCTGAAAGTGGCTACCACTGCTCTTGAATTTCGAATGAGAATACACACAAAAAAATGACATTCATCCGTCAAGGAAGCGGCAATAATCACAGATAATTTGTATGCCATCAGCATAAATCTAGCGGAATTTTATCGCCTATCGATGAGAGAAGAACTGTTAGCCCATCAATCTGGCATTTCACGAGTCATCGTTCGAAACTCGACCCTATTTGCGACGTACTGAGATTGAATATTCAGCTCGAATGTTTTGATAACAAAATTTTCTTCGGTATGATTGTTCAAGAGATAACGGCTATAAAAGTGATCATTTCATTGAGACGCAGCACGAAGCGGGTACCGCAAATTCAAACAAATTGATACCAATTTTGCTTAAGCTGCAACCGCAACCTTTAATAATAATGTAAGACAATGTTAATTGAAATAGCTCACGCGAGGGAAGCGTGTGTGGCCGGAAATGTCTGCTACCAGAAAGCACTAACTAAGCATGGACGAGCGAAACACAACCAACAACTGTACCACGAAGGTACAGTTGAAATTTTAACAGGAGAAAATCAATTTTGGATAAGTAACTCGTTGCTACGAAAAACGAAAACAAAAAAAAACACTTACTAACTCACAACCATGGCAGTAACGAAACACAAGTGGGCAATCATTTTGAGCAGTACTTAAACATAAATTTATCATCATTTAAAATTAAATTTTAATCTAGGAAATTGGTTACTGTATCAATTTTACGGGCTTTCACTGTTCGTTTTTTTTCTTTCTTTCTTTTTTTTGGGAGTCTGCCAGCAGCTTTTTTGCGACGACCCAAACTCATGCCTACGGTGGGTTATGATTGAAAACCATCAGCAGCAATATCATCTTATCACCATTTCACTGCAGATTGTCCGCAGCTGAATCGCACTCGGTTCGAACAAAACGCGGAACATATCAAACCCGAATCGCCGGCATTGACCCAAGCTACCGAGTGTATCGAATGACCTGATCCAGTTGTGCAAAATTAAATTCGACTCTCATTCGGCATCAATTAATTCAATTTCTCTGCACCTTTCCACTGCTCGCTGCAGGACGCAGCACCCCAAATAGCTGCGGGGAGTAAAATGCAAATTTTCGAAATCAGTGGCAGATATATAAATCCGGAAATGGCATAAATTGTTAAAGTGCACCCAGGAAGGTTCGCATATGCAATCGCAGGTCGTCACGAAATTTTAGTGAGAGCTTCTTCGTGGTTGGTACAGTAAATGGAGTTCGTCTACAATGAAATTTGAGTTCGTTTAATTGGAAATTGGTTTTACTGTTAAGCAGATGAAATGTAAATTCAAACCCAAAAAGAGTTTCGTTAAAGCGCAAATTGTTGCGTCCGTTTAGTTTGAAAAATTGAGCCAAAATAATACATTCAAAATGTTTCGAAAAAACCGAGGGCGCGTTGGTCCTCTGCCAACATAGTCCAGGTCTCGTGGCCATAGAGAACGACCGATCTAAAGGGCGTTATGTAGTACTTTTCTCGATCGAAGGGTTTTTCTGAGTCCAAAGTACGCCCGATTCCCTGCCAAAATACGTCTCTGAATTTCTCTGCTAGCGCCATTATCGGCGGTCTCCAGTGAGCCCAAATACACGAACTCGTCAACCACCTCAATATCGTCACCGTCTATCAATATTCGTGGTAGAATGCGTAGTGATACTTCTCTAGAGCCTCTTCCTCTTATGTATTTTGTTTTTGACGCATTTATGGCCACTCCGATACGCCTAGCTTCAGCTTTCAGTCCGATGTAGGTTTCCGTCATCTTGTCAAGGTTACGTGTCACAATATCAATATCGTCAGCGAAGCCAAAAAGTTGTACGGACTTTCGGAAGATCGTGCCACTCGTGTCGCTTCTCGCTCTTCGAATCACACCTTCCAGGGCAATATTGAACAAGATACAAGAAAGTCCATCATCTTGCCGTAGCCCTCTCAGAGATTCGAAGGGACTCGAGAGCGTCCCAGATACTCGGATGTAGCACATCACTCTATCCATCGTTGCTTTGACCAATCGCGTCAGTTTATCCGGGAAACCGTATTCGTGCATGATCTGCCATAGCTGTTCTCGATCGATTGTGTCGTATGCTGCTTTGCAGTCAATGGATAAATGATGCGTGGGTACGTTGTATTCACGACACTTCTGGAGTACTTGTCTTATCGCGAATATGTGATCCGTAGTGGCGCCGGCTCCAGTAAATCCTGCTTGGTACAGCCCTATGAATTCCTTAGCTATTTGTGATAGACGACGGCAAAGGCTTTGGGAGAGTACCTAGTAGGCGGCGTTCAGCAATGTGATTGCGCGGTAATTACAACAATCTAGCTTATCGTCCCTTTTTTAGACGGGACATACCACTCCATCCATCCATTCCTGCGGTAGAATATTCTCCTCCCAAATTTTAGAAATCATCCAGTGCAGCGCTCTAGCCAGTGCCTCTCCTCCATGTTTGAGCAGCTCGCCTGGCAACTGGTCATTGCCCGCGGCTTTGTTGTTCCTCAGCTTGCCGATATCCTCACTTATCTCTGACAGATCAGGGGCTGGGAATCTGTCGTCTGCTGAGCGTGCACTCAGATTGATTCCTGTGTTGTTCTCTGTATCTTGTGCTTCGCCATTCAGATGCTCGTCATAGTACTGCTTCCACCTGTCGATCACCTCACGTTCGTTCGTGAGATGGTTACCACTGGTATCTCTGCACATTTCGGCCTGTGACGTGTAGCCTCTACGTGAGCGGTTTACCTTCTTATAGAACTTCCGTGTGTCATTTGCGCGGTACAGCTGTTCCATCGCTTCGAGATCTTGGTCTTCCTGGTGGCGCTTTTTCTTCCGGAAAACCGTGTTCTGTCTGTTCCGCGCCTGTCTGTATCGTTCCTCGTTCGCTCTAGTGCGGTGTTGCAGCATCCTCGCTTTTGCTGCATTCTTCTCTTCGACCAACTGCTGACATTCGTCGTCAAACCAGTCATTTCCTCGATTCGATAACCTCGTACCTAGTACGGTTGCAGCAGTACTACTCACGGCGGACTTTATGTTCCTCCAGCCGTCTTCAATAGTCGCCGCGCCAAGCTGCGCTTTCGTTGGTAGCACTAGCTCCAGTTGTTACGCGTATTCCTCGGCAGTACGAACGATACTCGAGATTGCGTCCCGGCGTTCCTGTGCAACGAGTGTTGTGAAACGTCAATAGTTTTTAGCGCATACAAACCGCGACAAGGTAGTGGTCAGAATCAATGTTGGCGGACATTGATGACGTCGCAGAAGAATCGCCCGTCGATGAGAACGTGGTCGATTTGATTCTCCGTATGTTGATCGTTGGCCGTTGTCGTTTGTTACCGCGTGCAGGCTCTCCAGCCCGATCACGGACCTATACATTGGCCGGCCTACCTGAGCATTCATGTCGCCGATGACGAGTTTTACATCCCGCCGTGGACAGCTGTCGTAGATTCGTTTTAGCTACGCGTAAAATGCTTCCTTCTCGTTATCGGGTCTCGTCTCATGTGGGAAGTGCATGTTGATGATGCTATAATTGAAGAAACGGTCCTTGATCTTCAATACGCACATCCTAACACTGATTTGCTGCCACCCAATCACGCGCTGGCGCATCCTGCCCAACACTATAAATCCCGTTACTAGAACACTGGTTGTGCCACAGCTCTGGTAAAAGGTAGCCTTCCGTCCGGTCCAACAAAGTTCCTGCAGTGCTACGATATCGAAGCCGCGGATTTAAAGTTCAATTCCAATCGTAGTACTTTGTTCGTTACGTAGGTCTTTGCCGATTATTCCGTAGGTAGGGATAGGAGTTACTAGACAAGAAGCTAAGAACCACTGTGGGGCCTGAATTACGCATTGTCCAGTCGTTTGCCGACCATAGAGATTGTAAATTTTCCAATATTTCAAATGATTTATAAATTTTTAATTAAGCTCCATGGATATAGTCGAACGTGTTTCGGTAAAAGCTTTTTGATTTGATTTAAACTAATGATAATCAGAAAGTGTTAGATCGAATTCCCAGTAAGCTTCGCATAGAACAATTCTGAACCGGATGAAGGCTTCATGTTTCGGAGTGCGAGTTACCACCATATAAATCCGGAACCGAAATCATAATAATAAATGATTGTGAACATCGTTTATGTCATCTCCGTAAAAATTGAGATTTAACTCGAACAAGTTTTTTTACTTTCAGATCTAGGGTTACCAATTGCACAGGGCTTGCCCGATAGTATCGGGCATTGAAGTAGCTGTCGGGCTGTCGGACTTCCTAAAAATCTACTGGCCCGCAACACGACCCACGACTTTTGAAGACGCTTAACTATAAATCCGTATTCAATGGAAAATTTTAGATGATAAGTAGGGATGGAAAAGAATGAAAAAGTTTTCCTCACAGATGGAGCTCGAATTTATTAATCTTTTCCTGAATTCCTAGTACTGTTGTTCCAATTTTACTAAGGTTGAATTAAAATACGGCGTTCATAGATATGATGATAGACTTCTATCTTCCGGTTGCATTCAAGCTTATCCATATTAGATTTGTTTATCTACTTCTGGAATTGATAGTATTTCACAAGGGCAAATACTCTAGTTTTCTGCCTACTGATACATCTTTTTTCCAGAATTTAGTTAACAATATTCCAGTTACGCTATCCCATTTGAGTTATTATTTCAATTTTGTATATTGCTGACTACTCAAAGAATGTTTACCTAGATTCGGATTTACAGGATTTAAAATAACACAATCCATCATTTTAATTCAAAAATTATGTAAATAAATGCTGCATTTTTATCAAATTTCAATATATTAAACACTTCCTGTTTACATGTATATGGTTATTTCCTCTTTTTTCTTCTAACCAGCAGTAAAATGTAAATTGGTCGAGGTTTTCTATCCCTTCAAAATTGTGTGCTGTTACACCGGAGCTCTTTCTAGTTGTTATCATTCGGCTGGTAAAACTTTAAGACATAAATAATGACAGAATTTCTGTTAGCTTTTGTCGCAAAAAGTTAAAAAGGCGGGTGGGTAATGTCAGAGACATAACTGGATGTCGTGAATACGAAAACAACTAACATGTTCCTTAACACTTCCGAATATCAATTAGTTGATCAATTGTATAAAATTGTATGTAGAATTTGAAACGATGCACCTAAACTGAAGTACAGATTAGTTACATTTATCATTCTGAAACACAAATATTATGAAATAACCAGTATAGTTCTTTATAATAAAATAATTATGGCTCCGAAAAGAACCTTTAATGAAAGCGTTTGTGATGGAGAGTGGTGAGTTGAATTCGAATTCCGATGGATGCCGCTGACCTCCGTCATCTAATTCCAGGCTGAACTGTTGTACGTGGGTGCGATACTGATATGGTTGGTGTAGGTGTAGCGTTTACAACCGATTATAATCTTCCAATAAAGAAAACATTAATTCGCTGGGTTGATCAATGATACAATAGGCCTAATTTATTGAACGAAACTATCAATATGCTATAGGGATACGTTTCTAGCATTCAGAAGGGTCAAATTGCGTAATTCTCTACGACATTAAACTCTGGAACATTTTTCGCAAAAAACAAAGAAAGCTTCACTTGATCTCGATTACTGTGAATTTCACACAGCGAAAAGTGCACAAATCTAACCAAGCAGCTCTAGATTTTCACTAAACTGAGGATATTTAACTTTGATTTGCGAACAACAAATCCTAATAGTTCTTTAGAAAACTTTTGAGCCATTAGAACGGCTGATTCTGTGTAATGCTCTCCACCGTTGTTTTTTAATCAACGAAAATGACTGGCAGTTGTGACGTAATCGCTCTTGTCGGAAGCGAAACTAGCTTTGCAAACGACACAAAATACATCTGCTCGCAGTGGCGATAGAATCCAAACTGATTAAATTTTTGTCATGAGCTTTCTTTTTACGTGATTTCGTTTGTAGCTTTTTCACTAATGGGCGGTCCTAACGGCTATAAAAATAGCCGCATACAGAATTTTAATGTCGATTATTTCATTTCGGATTTGCATAATTTATTGAAAGAAACTATCAATATGCTGTAGGGATTCGTTTTTAGCATTCAGAAGAACCAAATTGAGGAACTCACTACAATATTCTCCACTTTTCGGAACATTTTTCTCGAACGATTTGTTGCACAGCAGCAGATATTTTGTTCTCTTCCTCAGAACGCGTTCTGATTGGCTGGTGTTGACATGGGTCAAATGAGACAGGTTTTTCAATTGTGTACTATTGAAATACTTCAATGCTTTTGCTGTACACGTTTAAGTTGAAAAATTTCGATTCTATTGGTAGTTAGATTATATAAATCCATTCACAGATCACTGAGCTATGAGCTTTAAAAATAACAGTTCGGCTGTAAAGTTCGTATCGTTTAATAGAAACACACATTTTTTTGCCAAAATTCGTTTTTATTATTCAACATAATTGCCATCAGAGGCGATACAGCGATTATAGCGATCTTCCAACTTTTCGATACCATTTTTGTAGTACGGTTTGTCCTTTACCTCAAAACAGGCCTCAGTTTCAGCGATTACCTCTTCATTGCTTCTAATTTTTTACCAGCGTGCATTCTCTTGAGGTCTGAGAACAGGAAAAAGTCACTGGGGGCCAAATCTGGAGAATACGGTGGATGAGGGAGCAATTCGAAGCCCAATTCGTTAAATTTCAGCATGGTTTTTCGTTGTTGTTTTTGATCGATTGTGAGCTGCGTTCATCGTCTTCGGTGCTCATATGACCAGCACGAAATTTTGCAAACCACTTACGAATTGTTGCTTCGCCCGGTACAGAGTCTGGATAATACTCATCAAGCCATTTTTTGGTATCGGCGGCACTTTTGTTCATCAAAAAGTAGTGTTTCATCAACACACGAAATTCCTTTTTTCCATTTTTTCACAATAACAAAAGTAGCTTCACTCAAAATGCAATATCTCACAAACTAATAATCAGACAGCTGTCAAATTTATACACGTATCTTTTGAAGGTTGATACTAACTGAAAATGGTATGGATTTAATTCTAGTGGCGCCCTTTCATAGAAACGATACGAATTTTTCAGCCGATCTGTTACGAGCAAGGCAAACGTGCCTTATGAATTATCCCCTTTGATACTTTGGTATAAACAAACATTTCAGAAAAGTTTAATTATGAATTATTTGAGATTATGTCACACAACTGAAAATTTTATCATTAAATTGTGATCATATTTCCGATGGCATGTAGCAAAAATTATGTTGATTCGTTAGATACAACAAGAGATATTCACGATCAAAAACTTATCACTTTCTCAGAGGGTAAATTTTGAAAAGGCACCCCATAGTAAAGTAAGTCGTATTCACGACAAAAAGTGATAAAATGTCGAATACACTTTGAGAGTAGCCGAATTAGAAAACAAATTCTCATTTTGCTACTTCTTTTTCAAAAAGAGACGACGATTTTTTTTAACTGAAATTTTGCTAGATCCTTTTAGTATTCAATGAAAATTTTATGATTCATGCGATTCATGCTGAAAAAATAGAAAGCGGAATTTATTCTGAATATTGCGTGACTTAAACAAAATTTAACTTTAATCAAGATATGATTTTCAAAAACATATTGGGTTATTGTTTTCGAGTTTATGTATCGAAATAGAGTATAACATACTTCTTGACATATTTGTTCTTCGCTTCGTGACATAAAAATTATAGTATACGGTCAATGTTTGAAAAAGATAACACACATAGTAAATTATATAAAGCTTCTGTTCCATTAGGATATCAGTTCGAGATCTATACCTTTCCATTAATGAACAGTGGGTCTTATCGACTAAAACATTGAAACAAAAATATCAGCTCACTTGGATAAAACAATACGCATCTCCGACGCATCATTGATTAATTATAGAAGTTTTTAACTTCAGATTATTCGCTTATTCGACCCAGAAAAAAATTTAGAACCTATGTGCGGGGTTGGGAATTGAACCCAGGTGGGTTCGCCATATCCGTCCTCCCATCATTGAGGTTCTAGTAATTAGATCTATTGTTAGTTGCACATACTCCAAACAAAATCGGTGTATAATAAGGTAGAATTAGTTCTTAGTTACGTCTCCAGCATCAGGCATAACAGTAGAAGTAATGTGTGATTTAATAAACTGGAAAGTTTTATGAATGAATCACTTCAGATTCAGGATTTTTTTTTCCTCAATTAAAACTACTGTCGGTTGAGAGACATCCTGCTTTCTAGGTGGTAATCCTGCTCAGATCTGACGATTACTTTCCGAGTTATTAAAACTTTTTATGGTAAAAATTGCAGTTTTTTGACAAGAGCTCTCACAATTGGTTCAGAGCAAAATATATTTTAATACTTGTCAAAATATTTTTTTGTAATCAACTTTTTCCCCTATTCCGAAATGCCTTCTCTTGATAGAATAAAAATTCAGTAGTCCACTGAGAAGTGAGGTTGAAGTTATAAATGCCTGTATTGCGTGATAGAGAATTCATTTCTTTGGATAATGAACTCTTCAAAATGGATTGGTGTCGAGATAGGAAGCATTGTTTATCGGAGGCCCCAAAATGTAAATTTATCTTTTTATCTTTTATCGTGAATACGACTTACTATGGAGAGCCTTTTCAAAATTTACCCTCTGAGAGAGTGATAAGTTTTTGATCTTGAATATCTCTTGTTGTATCTAACGTATCAACATAATTTTCGCTACATGCCATCGAAAATATGATCATCAATTTATGATAACATTTTCAGTTGCATGACATAATCACAAATAATTAAAAACTAAAGTTTTCTGAAATGTATATTCCCGTCGTATAAATAAAATCGTATAGTCCCGTGGTGGAGATTCGGCTTTCGGTTTCGGAATTACAGAGTATTGAGTGTGTAAACCTTCAATTTCAAGACTGTGTTTTTATAAGTGACAATATAAAAAAAGAAACAAATACTTTGAAACTATTCATTAAGCTCTTCCAGTTTGAAAATTATGTAGGTTGTTTGTCGTTCAAATTCAATTCGAATACATCGGAAGCATCGGAACGAGCGGTCGACAATTTCAAAAAAAAAATACTCACATCGTTTTTTTCAAATTGAAGCGATTTTCTGCAGCTTATATTCAAATTTTAAAATACCATTACATTCTATTTAATTATATCCAGATCCAACTACCGGGCATGGAATACAGGGTGAATGTTTAAATTTTTCAAATCGTCACTTAACATTTTTAATACTTATTTTTAATACTTACTGCAAAGATCATTAATGAATAGCATGAAAATGAGTGATCCGTGGTTGGTCGCTTGTTTCAAATCGTGAAGAAGAGAGAAAGTCTTCTTAACGTTCCTCAAAACTACTGCAATATGTAAGTCATATTAGTTGATAACCATAAAGTCTTACTTGAACGATTCCCGAATTCAGTTTCCGAAAGTAGCAGTCGAAAACTTCAAAATGAAGCTCACATCGATTTTTTAGAGATTTCTTGAGATTTTGGAAAAAAAATAAGCGCAATGAGATCGTGATAGCTCGAGGGCAATTTAGAAGGAATTTCAGAAAAAGTATACCTTTACGAGCACTTACTTCAATACATTCTAGGGTAACCATTCTGTTCGCTGGCGTACAATAATTGATAATTTCCTTCATGCATTTTTTTGACAGACCGTGATGTGTGTGAGTATTTTTGGGCGATATAATAATATTCATATGCCGGTGTTAATTTTCGATGTTTTGTTTATTTTGATTTTTGCGAGAGTGTATGATTCCAGCATACATCGTGTTTAAACCAAAGACAGCATATTATCAAGCAGTCACATTTTACGTACAAATTGTAAGCGACATAATTTTTTTTCGGAGCATGGCGCCCATACTCATTGTTCAATGTGATGCAGTATCATGGCGTAGATGAACTGATAACTGATTTCTCTCTAAGCTGACAGGGTCTAGTTTAAACCCTCTATGTCAGTTGTTCCTAAACTTTTTTGGTCGAATGCTCATCTTACATACATTATACATTTTTACATTTTATAATTCGTTATAAAACAGAAGCAAAATTTTGCTCGTCCATCGCCAAAATCCAAACTACTTGTACGAGAAGTAGTTTACATAGATAAATGTGGCAAAAATAAGTGTTACTCATGTAATAAAAGCATTCAGAGAACTTTGGTCGATTTTCAGGAAGACTGAATTGGAAGAGATTAAAATCAAACGCCAAATGTCAAGAAATTTTCGAAAAGAGTGGCCATCTGTTTCAAACGGAACTCCATCATCGCCATTCATGATTTCGCTTGCAAGCTGGGAATGTAATTTACAACCGTGCATCGAATTAGAAAACTAGTAGGACTATCGTCTAACAATAATGTGATAACTCCAAATCGTGCGATAAGCAAATCATATCGTTATTCAGGGGTTTGGCTAAAAGCCGTTTTTGTGCTATGGACACATAATCAATTTCACTATTCTTTACGTTTCGTCTTCGAGTCGTCAGTGCAAAACAGTTCAAGTTGAGTGTTTCGCAAATAGCATTAATTTTACGTCTGCTTAGTGGTTCAAATTTTTCAAATTGTAAGTTTGCACTAACCAGGTTTGCAGGAAATTACCTCTCCTCCCAAGACGCCAGAGTTACACCTAATAGAAAACATTGATACAAGTTCAAACTCCAGAAGAAGTGACAGGATGTTGTTAGCGGGTTGCAGTTTAAGAAAGAATGGCAAAATGCAGTTACACTGGTGAGGGAAGTTACCAAGAATGCAGTACAAAACTTGCTGGAGAGAGTTAAACGAAAGGGCCACATAATCGCATTTACTAACAAGAAAGCATGAGTGAATATTTTTTTATACTATGTATGAATTGAACTTAGAATACAGACATGAAACTTTTAATCATAAAACCCTTTAAGTTGTTGAATTCTCCTTTTTATTATCTTTCTTATAAATGTCACACGAATAGAGTGATTCAATATTAATCACTTTTCAATGTCAACATTGAAAAATCGATTTGTGATTTTGACGACTCGTAGTTCCTATACAGAAAAAATGTTCGCATTAAAAACCAAATTGATTTGCCTTTCGTTAATATACATTTTTGATGCATCCTTCCAAAAGTAAATTTTAACAGTTAGTTTCTAGGTTGGAATAATAAAATTTGCAAAATTATTTCACCTATTGATTTCGACGGTCTTGAGGTAACCGGAAAGTTCGGATCCGAACTTCCTTCTTCGTTCGCATTTTCGTTAGTGATGAAATCGTAAAACAAAATTATGCCATTTACGGACTATGTATTGATGAAATACACAAAGCAAGTAATTATACCATGCCTAGATAGCAATTAACAAAATCATAAGACTGTTCATGAAAATATCTACCTCTTAATGGAATTGATTTCTACCTGATTCATAAGTCCTAGTCTTATGAAACTCTTAATTGCATTTACTTCAGTATACGGATATGGCTATAAACCGTTGGTTACTTGCTGTCATAAATGATCACGGATACAATTTATGATTGTGTTTACACAATCAATGAAAATGTGAATGTGAAACAATGCAAATCTGTTTATGTAATATTTTATCATTAGATTTTGCTACGAGATAATTCGAAAACAACTTTCCATAGAAAAGAATGGCAGTATATTTTCGAAATCCTATTCCGCTATTACAAACACGCACTCCAAGAAACTTACTTTGCAGAAATCAACACAACTCGAACGGATCAGAAACCAAACGAAACTGGCCACAGCCGACTGATTATGTAATAAGCTCCTGAATAGTGCCTACACACACAACGCTTCCAAACATTATCCGAAACTCACCGTTCGTTCCCACGGGGAAATTCGACTTCATAATGCGACTGGCACCGACAAAGGGTCCACGGCAAGCCGCGTATCGTTCAATGGCAAAAGGGAACGGATGCTTGGTGACCTGTCAGCGACGGAGTGGATGGTGTCCAGAGAGAGAGAGAGAGGAAGGTGACTAACTGCATGGAAGTGAAAAAAAAGCGAAAGTGCCAATGTTTCCAGTCAGCAGCCGGTTTCCTGCTCCGTTGATTCGATCACCCAGACACATCGCATTGCATTCCCACACTATCACTTGGCTACTTTCCTGTCCCAGCGGCACGCGGCAGCCCGAAAGCCCGAAAGCCCGACAGCCCGACAGCCGGTGTTGGTCCCAGCGTAGTACACAGATCTCGAGATCAACTACGACGAAAGTACGACGACCGTCTAGGCATGATGTAGTAATTTTTCTTATGTGATTTTATGAAAAACAGGCCTTACCGGGTACCCAGGATGGACTGGCCATGGACTTAGCTGGCATTGCCTGCTATAAGATCCGACCGCGGGCATGCCCGGTTTGTCGGAGTTTATGTAAAAGTTTGCCATTTGCTGCAACAATCCGTTGGGTAACTCGGCGGGTTCGCTTTTCACGGACGGATATGATAACGAACGGCGATTACGTGTAGATTGCAAATTTTTGTCCGATTTTGTGCACAGGTCTGTCTTTTCACGTAACAGTCATTTTGTTGGTGGTGGGGTGTTGTCTCTCGACAAGGCAGATCCGGCGTCGAACAAACCGAAGGTTGATTGCTGACGGGTTACAGTTGCGGTTGCGGGTTCGATAAATAGGACCTGCGGATATTGATGCAATTGCAAAAAATAAATATGTTAATGAAACGAGTGAAACACTAATAGCTATGAGGCGATCGGTGAAAATCTATGCTATGGAAATTAGGATCACGGAACTGGAGCTCGTGAATACAAAATATGGAAGCATGAATGGTAATCAGGAGTTGTCATTGGAATAAACTACCTTTTCTCTTCATGTGTTTTCATATGCAGGGTAGTTAAATTGGTAAAACAATTTTCCCGGTTAGGAGTTAGCTACGGGTTCGAGTCCCGTATCTGCGGTAGCATTTTCGCGGTTTTCATTACATCATTGTGTTCATATGTCAGTTTTCCAATCTGTTTCCCCGTTAAATACTGATCATATTAAATCAATTTGTAGTTATTATGCTTGCTGACTAGATAGATCGTAGAATCCCACGTTTTCCTTTTGGACTAATTCCATTTTTTCTACTGACCACCGGAAAATTTCTTCGAAATATTTCATGAGAAACTAACCTCGTTGTGCAAAGCGAAAATGTAAAACGTAAATGACATTGGCTGATTTCGGGATAATTGTTAATCACTGATGAATTCAGTATAGGATTTTGCAAAATCTCGGCAGAAAGATACCCTTGACCGAAAAAATCAATAAATTAACTAAACGAATCTCTTACAAGATAACAAGATGATTACTGTGCAATTAGCTAAACTCCGTATTGCCGATCAGTCTCGACATTTTACTATATTGTGCTCGAAAATCGGTTGTAAATGTGTAGGCTATACATATTAATCAAAATGCTGGTTGCGAGAAACGGCTCTTTTTGCCTTTCTCTATAGAAAGGTATTAGAATTGCTGGAAAAACCGACTTTCGAACGGAGCCTCGGAGACCCATAGTGTTATATACCATTCGACTCAGTTCGACGAGATCGCAAAATGTCTGTGTGTATGTGTGTGTGTGTGTGTGTGTGTGTGTGTGTATGTGTGTGTGTGCACTTTTAGAAGATATTTGAACGCGCTCAATTTTCTCAGAGATGGCTGAACCGATTTTAACAAACTTGGGCTCGTTTGAAAGCTACTGTCGGGCCATTGATCAAGTTCAAAGATCAAATGGCTGTGACTTTTGGTTCCGGAGATATGATTGTATAAGTGACGTAACCGACAAAAAGCGTTGTATTTGAACGCGCTCAATTTTCTCAAAGATGGCTGAACCGATTTTAACAAACTTGGGCTCGTTTGAAAGCTACTATCGGATCATTGATCAAGTTTGAAGATCAAATGGCTGTGACTTTTGGTTCCAGAGATATGATTGTATAAGTGACGTAACCGACAAAAAGCGTTGTATTTGAACGTGCTCAATTTTCTCAGAGATGGCTGATCCGATTTTAACAAACTTGGGCTCGTTTGAAAGCTACTATCGTGCCATTGATCAAGTTCGAAGATCAAATGGTTGTGACTTTTGGTTCCAGATATATGATTGTATAAGTGACGTAACCGACAAAACACGTTGATTTTTACCGCTCTTATATATATAAGGGTGCCAACATTTTGGGATCACCTCTATTTTCGTAAAGTTCTAGTTCTCAAAAGTTTAAGCACCTCGAAGAAAGCCTTCATGCAAAATTTGACCTAAATCGGACATGCTTAAGGGGTGCTGCCCGGTGGTAAAGGTTTGACAATTTTCGATCTTGAAAAAGCACCATAGGGGGGAGTACATGAAATTTCCAAAATCGAAAATTTTTGTTGATGCCGAAACTCTTAAAACTGCATGAAACATCGAAATTTAGTGTCCCCTAAAAAAAAATTTTTTTAGAAAAAATCAACTTTCTGGGACTTAGAAAAATTTTCATATATTTTCCAAGTCCCAAAAAGTCGACTTTTTCAAAAAAAATTTTTTTCGAGATGACACTAAATCTCGACGTTTCATGCAATTCTAAGCCTTTTGGCATCAAAATTTTTTTTTCGATTTCGAAAATTTCATGTACTCCCCCCTATGGTGATTTTTTCAAGATATATGAAAACTCCACTAAGTGGACTAAGAAGGCTTTTTTAGATTAGCATCACTGATTACAAATAGGCAACGCAAATATCAAGCACTAGTTTGGAAAAATGATGCTGACTGTGTGACATAAACACTGAAGCATGCTTTTGTGAACTATTCGAATCAATCTGAATCAATTGGTGTCAAAATTAGTGTCCAAAATTATTTAATAAAAGTATGAAACATATTTTCATGAGACTGTTATGAAAGAAGAGAAAGGCATTATCACACCACTAGGTGGATTAAGAAGGGGTTTTTGATAATTTGCGTCACTGTGGATTAGCATATAAAGGCGGAGCCAACGGGAATAAAAACATAACAAACAGAATTTCTTGAGGTGTGGTGTGTGAAGTATTTTGTTGTTCCAATTCTTCCTATTGGGTTAAAAAAACTCTGCAAAAACTCAGGAGTTATTGAACATTGCTGACGGATCTTTGGGATCAATTGACTGGTCTAAGAAAGGTCGAAAACTTCATTTCTTCTATTTCGATCAATGCTTCAAAGTTTAGTAACAAATGGTAATGTTGTTCAGTTCAACAACAAATCTACGGGTTCTAGTCTAGTCTTTAAGGTATTTTCTCTACACGGAACGACCGAAATTAGCTCTGCGCCTAATTCGTATTACTGTTTTTGAATTAGTTGATTTTAACAACAAAATTTCCAAAATAACTATAAAATTAGTTAAAATTGAAAATTTACTTTGCTGAAAAAACTCTTAGTTTTAGAGAATGTGTTTAGTTGGTGAATATCCTGGACTCAAACCAGCAATATTTCAATCCAACACGAAATTCTCATTGACAACTAATTTTGTTATTAAAATCAGAAAATTTGTTTCTATTTATCTATCACCATCATTACTGAAGGACAGCACAAAGAAAACAAAACTGAAATGGGTATTATTAACAAGTTTATTAGCCAAAAACTCATGAGAAGTGTCAAAGCAAAACAATCCATTAAAAAGCTAAAAAGGACAGTCTTGTTGAAACTGCTTGAAAATTGTTTTAATGTTTTTCGCATGTGTTCGATATATCTTTATTTAAATTTCTAAACCGATATGTAAAAATGTCGTAAACTGTTAGTGGAAATCGTATTTATTCAGAATTTGTGCGCACTTGAAGCGATTGTGCGTAATAATGTTTTTACGCGGAACAGTGAAGTGAATTTCGAATGTTTCACTCTAATTGTGATGAAGTTTTTTTGTATCTTCAAACCTTCCGAGCTGCGCCGTCCGGTGTACTACTTGTATTCGGTTTTTGTTTTCCGAGTGCTCAAAGTTTTCAGTGAGAATGAAGAAAACAGTGATTTAGAAGAAAAAAATTGAAAAAGATGTTTATGTTTCGTTTATGTCTTTTTCTCCAATACAACATCGTATTTATACCTGCCAATATGGAAAAGACAACCGCGTCTGAAATTTTTTCGGCAGTAGTGTGCCATCTAGTGGCTAGTAGTCATTACGGTGTTAACGGTTTTTCGGTGACAGGGCGCCATATAGCTGCAGATTGCAGAAGCCAATTCAACCATTCATATTGGTTGAAAACAACATTTTATTTCCTTGATTCAACTAAAAAATTAGTTGAATGGAAATGAAATGTGCCTTAGCTAAGAAATGACAGCACGTTTAATTTGTGAATTCAACTAATAAAAATAGTCATTTCAACAAATATTTTATTATTATTAAGGGAATGAGAATAAAAAATCTAAATTAGCAAAACTAAGAATTTTTTAGTTGTCTCAAAAAATAACTAACTAAAATCAGCAAATCAACTAAATTTTTCGCGAAAATGCTGATTTCGGTCGTTCCGTGTACAAATTTTCGTTCTGCCATTCCCTTGCTCGGATTTTCTCAGCCTGTTTTCGGGATGGATATTTTAATTTTTTTTATCAATTTGAATACGATTGACGTCTAAGCACTGAACATAAATTGTAAATCTTAATATCACCTATCTCGATACACACATGCAGCATTAACAAAGTACCCGACCATCAAACAGTAACAAATTTATGACTGCGCTTGTGTTGTGCAAGTTTTGATTTCTCTCTCACTAACTTTTTGTAGTACTCAGGGGAGAGCAAGGACGTGAATATATAGAACTATCATTCTATAATTTTCATTTATTGTTTATGAAAATGTGCATCTCATTTCGCCATCATTTTTGAAAAACTACTCGTGAAATCGAGAATCTTTCACTAATCGGGCTTTTATACCGGAACCAAATGTCAAAACTAGATCAACTTTTCGGGGACTTTTTCTCATAGATTTGCCTTGTAATTCCGGAACCGAAAGTTAGATAAAGATAACACACACACACACAAACACACACACACACATACACACACACACACAGACATTTTGTGATCTCGACAAACTGAGTCCGAGCCTTCGTTCAAAAGTCGGTTTTCACACTGTTTGCATTGCCTTTCTTTATGATCCAAAAAACCATCGAAAATTCATTTTACATTTCAAATGATGTTAGAAAAAATGTGGAAAAAACATGCATTGAAAAAAATGCTAATGGTTTTTAACACTCCAAATACCAAGCCTGAAAAAAAGTTGGAAAGGGTAACTTCAAGCTGTCATAGCTCAGCTGTTTTTTAATGAATCTCAATAAATTTTACACCCTCGAATTTTATGAAGTTCGTAGATTGATTCAACGAACAAAATTGTTAGTCAACCGATTTTCGACATTAGTTCACCATTGCAACTGAAACAAACGAAAAAAAGGGTTTTCTAGCCAAAGTTATAATAAAAACTGTAGATAGATGTCAGAAAAGGTACAAAGATCGTAAATATTTCAAAAGAAAATCTTAAAAATTCGGTAAATTTAGAAATATATTTTGTGACAACACAAAAATTTTAAATAATTTCTATGGCCATGATAAAAAAAAAACAACTACAATTTAAAAATAATACATTGCTTGATGTTTGTTTTATAAGCAATTAAGAGCAAAAACATATACCTTAAATTTTCCGCTATATTAAACGACATCAATTATAGTCGATAGAATATTGAAATTGAAATTGAAATTTAAATTTCGAAAATCGGTTGAATAATAACAAAGTTATGACACGGAAAAGTAAAAGTTCTCAATATCCTATTTGCGATACAGATGCCGCATGAATGCAGATAGGGTATATTTTTAGCTTGATAAAAAAAAACTTGGAACGGGAAAAATCACATTTTCATATTTTCATTAGTTTTGCCTAAACGATCGTCAATAATGATATACCTAAAATAATCTTAAAACTTCACAAAATTCGGAGGTGTAAAATGTATCGAAATTGTTCAAGTAACAGCTGAGCTATGATAGCTCAAAGTTACCGTTCCAACATTTTTTCAGGCTTTGTGCTCCGCGTAACTTTTTTAGGCTTGGTATTAGGAGTGTTAAGGAAATAAAAATATGAGCTTGAGCTTGAGCTTGAGCGACCACCCCTGGTTGCTACTCCGTTACTGATCGGAATTAGCTGAAATTGTACAGGGAGTTTTTAGATGATCCGACCTGGGACTGGTAAATCATCCTTCAATGTACATCTTCTGGTAATCCCAGAATTCAATGATCAGTACCGACGCCGGCCAGGCTCGAACGTAGATCGTCTAAGGAATGGGAAGGGATGTTAGTCCAACACTTGTTGTTACTAGAGGCCGTATATACTACTGCGCACTCCACATGTGTCACGGGAGAAGGATATTTGTTAGTGAAAATTTCTGTATTGGTATTATTCGCGCGCGACTCAGTATGATCCGGTTTCAAGATGCTCGGATGCACCACAAAACTCACTGACTTCCCGAGTGAACGTTTCAACAATATCCTATATTGAAGTCCCGGGAAATCTTGATTCACAGCTCTTATTAGAGGAAACTGAAGAAAAATTTGCAATACTATCGCGTAAAGAATAAAAACTTCCCTATTTTTTATAAATGAACCTACGTGATACAAAATGAATGAGCGAATAGGATTTAAACAAAAAAGTTGATTCATTGCATTGAAATATTCTGAACAGTTATTATTATTATTATTATATCGTTTATTTATCCCCGGTTTCTGAACAGTTATTATAAAATCATTTTAAATCACCAAAGAAAGGTCAACAGATTTCACACGCGTCTTGATTCTTTATTATTTTCGCTTTATTATTTTAATTATTTATTAAAATTATTATTTGGTTATATTGGTTGATCTGGGCAGCCGGCTACCGAGAAAAATATTATTTTACTGTTTGAAATATTAATATCAAGTGTTTTGCCTTTCTCTATAGAAAGGTATTAGAATTACTGGAAAAAACGACTTTCGGACGGAGCCTCGGAGACCCATAGTGTTATATACCATTCGACTCAGTTCGTCGAGATCGGAAAATGTCTGTGTGTGTGTGTGTATATGTGTGTGCACTTTTCGAAGATATTTGAACGCGCTCAATTTTCTCAGAGATGGCTGAACCGATTTGAACAAACTTGAGCTCGTTTGAAAGCTACTATCGTGCCATTGATCAAGTTCGAAGATCAAATGGCTGTGACTTTTGGTTCCGGAGATATGATTGTATAAGTGACGTAACCGACAAAAAGCGTTGTATTTGAACGCGCTCAATTTTCTCAGAGATGGTTGATCCGATTTTAACAAACTTGGGCTCGTTTGAAAGCTACTATCGGGCCATTGATCAAGTTCGAAAATCAAATGGTTGTGACTTTTGGTTCCAGATATATGAAGGCATAAGTGACGTAACCGACAAAACACGATGATTTTTACCGCTCTTATATATAAGGGTGCCAAAATTTTGGGATCCCTCTATTTTCGTTAAGTTCAAGTGCTCAAAAGTTTAAGCACCTCGAAAAAAGCCTTCATGCAAAATTTGACCTAAATCGGACATGCTTAAGGGGTGCTGCCAGGTGGTAAAGGTTTGACAATTTTCGATCTTGAAAAAGCACCATAGGGGGGAGTACATTCCAAAATCGAAAATTTTTTTTGATGCCGAAACTCTTAAAACTGCATGAAACATCGAAATTTAGTGTCATCTAAAAAAAAAATTTTCTTGAAAAAATCAACTTTCTGGGACTTGGAAAATTTTCATATTTTTTCTAAGTCCCAAAAAGTCGACTTTTTCAAAAATTTTTTTTTTCGAGATGACACTAAATCTCGACGTTTCATGCAATTCTAAGCTTTTTGGCATCAAAAATTATTTTTCGATTTCGAAAATTTCATGTACTCCCCCTTATGGTGATTTTTCAAGATATATGAAAATTCCACTAAGTGGACAAAGAAGGCTTTTTTTAGATTAGCATCACTGATTACAAATAGGCAACGCAAATGTCAAGCACTAATTTGGAAAAATGATGCTGACTGTGTGACATAAACACTGAAGCATGCTTTTGTGAACTACTCGAATCAATCTGAATCAATTAGTTTCGAAATTAGTATCCGAAATTATTTAATAAAATTATGAAATACATTTTCATGAGACTATTATGAAACAAGAGAAAGGCATTATCACACCACTAGGTGGATTAAGAAGTGTTTTTACTATGTATTCAATATACCTATATATGTTATCTCTGTTATTAACTTTGTAATATAAACGGATTTGCGCAATGGTTGATTCTTATCATTCATTTTATAACCCTGAAAGACAATCAATAACACGGAAGAAGAAATCATTTCTAATAAAACTTTTCTCCGAAGATAGTCGGAAATTGATAGGTTGAATAAAGAGATAATTTAGTAAAATAGAGTAATCAGAAGTGAAACATCGAAAATATATCTGATAACTGAAAGGAAAAAGAAACTCCTGCAATTTACACCTTTCACGACATGGAAGCAGGAACCCAGTGGATCTATTCTTGGTTCATTTTTTTGCCGTCGGATTTCACACGGCATCTAGGCTGGTACAGTCCGGAGAGAGCTAATAGGTACTATCAATCTCCTAGTGGACCCCAGCCCTTATGTTAAGGGAATAAAAATATGAATCGCAAAAATATGATTTAAAAACAAATTCTTCTAGAAATTTTTTTTAATAGTTTAATTTTAAGCTTGTGAATTACGAATTGAAAATGTTACAGCTGATATAGTTTGTAGATGTTTGCCAATTGAAGGCTCCTTTAAAAAATCCATTTTGAAAACATTTCACACATAGAAAACAAAAAATTCACATCTTAGATATGGCCGTTTTTTAGATATTTATACATGAAATTTAAAGAAACGGTGAAGTTTACAAAAAAATTATTGATCAAGAAAAAAATGTTGATAGTTATCTATTTTTTCAAGGGTCAACGTCTCGACAACGATTTAACAAATATGATTTTCGATCCTTCGGAAATTTAAATCAACGAATAAATCGATCTTATAGCGAAACGTATCGAGTTTCAGTCAAACATACAGGGTTGTTTTACATTACTTGAATTTGAAAACTAATACGAATAGAGAAACATTACCGCGTTTTGTTCAGCTAAATGGTTTTGGGTATCAATTTTTGAAATTTTCGTTTTTCAATTAAAAAATATTTTCTTGATCATTTAATGATCACGCAATTTTTATACGCTCGAAACGTACTGAGTGCTTCTGCAAGTCAGTGATTACGAACACATATTCGTTTATTTATTGCCAATTAGTGGTCAGTTCAATATTATTTGAAATTGATTGAATTAAATTGGTTACACAAAAATGCTTAATATTGAGGGCGATCAACTGTAATGTAAATTTTTGGTATTTTCATTTCGAATTTTTTTTTCATCGTGCTCTTATTGCAACCAAAATATGCACTATTTCCATATCAGTTCGTTTCCTGATGTAAATTTTCAATTCATGTTTATCTTGTTAAAAAAAAATAGAAACACATTTTTTACAGAACAGCACACGCAAATCCGAATCCGCAGTTGCAGCTGTTCGCGTACCACTTCACCACCAATCATCCCAACCCCCTTCCGCTAGTCACATTCCAACGCATCGTAATGATTCACACATTCTCAATCCGCTTTCGCTCATGGTCGAACCCGGCCGAGTTGTCACCAACGCGCACTGACTACTGCCGACTTTGGTGCGGCACTCGGGGTTGTGCACGGCGGCAGGAAACCATTCCCGAAGTATTCGGTAATCCAGGCTGAAGAAAGTTGCGGATTTGCATCTGGTTATTTCTGGTCTCTGTGGGGTCCCAGCGGCTTCTTGCACCGATGGCCGCTGCTAGTTACGGCAAATAACGACAGAGAAATGTGAAATCGGGGCCAACCTTCAGGTTGGTTGTATGCATGTACTCATCCGTCCGTCCGTCCTTCGCTGATGTCAGAAAGATAATAATGCAAACCGACTCTCACACCCACCTTGATCACACAAACCGCTGGTAATGTCAACCGTTCCCACACCGCACCCCACACACACACAGTGGTCCGTGTCACCGGAGACTTGTTCTACATTCGAACGAGGATATTGATCTTTGTCGGCCGGACTAGTGGACCTGATCGGATTGAGTTTCAGTGTGAGTATAAAAGAAACTGTTCGGTAACGTATCCGTCTTGTCGGACCGAAAATGGACTGCGTTATCGCTGGCCAATCTGTTCGAAATCGTGTTACGTCTTGCGTATCACTGAAACAAAAAAAATTGATTCCGGAACTGCCAACGGTTGTACCGCAGCAGGTCCGGTTGTGTGCGTTGTAATTTGTTTCACTGCACCGCCAGTCGCAGGGGGTTAATCAAAACAAAGGAACTTGTTTCGAAAAAAAAAAAATGCCTGGTACCAATTTTCGAAAGTGTTGCTTCTCTGCTTTCGTTCACATTTTCTCATCTCCAACACCATCGATTCGCCATTCCCTCCGAATTGGTGTACCACTGGCGGCCCTAGACCTCTGCGTGGCCGCGTCCATCGACATCGACAAACGTCATTTCATTCACTTTCTTCGGTCGAACGTCAACAAGGCGGTAAAATTTACCGTGTTTCAACGGGCTGCACGGTTACACGAGAAACACTAGGGTCGCTTGTTCGATTGATTTGTTAATCTGTTTAAAAAAAATATATAAAACGATTCCCTTCATACCCTCGCCCACTCACATGTGTATCAGCCATTTTCGTATGCCGGGCTGGCGTTCATTGAACATCAGAAACATGAATGGAATTGCAGCTTTCCACCCGCGCCCATCCAAGGAAAGTAAAAACTGGATCTGCGAACTTGGTGCTGTTTTGATGGTAGAAGCTGTAATCCAAACGGATTTATGGGAAAAACATTCGCCGTAAATAGTTCCTGCTTGCTATGGTTTCGTAGATACTCAGATATTCCACACTGTTTAAATAATTTTAAATACAAATGATGGAAGATAATATTTTCAATTTATTGATCAATTTCAGCCCATTAATCACTTTCGCCACTAAATTCACTTGTTATATAACGATTTATAATATTGTACTAGCTGAATTACCCGGCGTTGCTTGGAAATGTTTCGTGAAGGCAAGGCCGAAAAAAGGTTCCAGAAATGGTCCTACACATTGAATGCAGTGAAACACAACTTAGGCGGCCATCCGATTGAACAATACTCCGTACATGTTTAGATTGCGCACGGCCAGTGTCCTATCTCAGATTTCACAATAATCATATATTTGACGGTATTCTCGTCAATGGTTTATCCCTTTTGAAAGGACATTTGAAATACTTTTCGTTCTATATGTAACGTATTTCATTTAACGTTCCT
The DNA here is from genome assembly GCF_030247185.1 of Malaya genurostris. NCBI lineage: Eukaryota > Metazoa > Arthropoda > Insecta > Diptera > Culicidae > Malaya > Malaya genurostris. The sequence goes on along the minus strand of NC_080570.1, from coordinate 42,971,142 downwards.
CGTCACTTCTGATCAACAATTTTTTGCTACTCCCTCCTTGTTATAAAAATGCTGACGACTCATTATTTCACGTAATTGCACAAGATTTTTCATCTGATGATGATTATTTTATAACGAAAGGCTGTTTGTCATCATAACTACATATAGTTACAATGATCCCGTCCATAATAACTGCTGACCCAACAGAACTTCATTAGTAACAACACCAGAAACACACGGGTGCCTACAGCAAGAAACGCTGACTAGACAGATCGACCATAGCAACGACAAGCGACGATCCCTGGAAGAAGAACGGAAGTCCACCGCCACATCAGCAGGATATCGATGAGACGCGTGCATCAGCAGAATAGGTTAGCGCAGGTAAAGCCATGATCGGGCTTAGGAGAGTCAGTTAATTGATTTCAGTTGAGCGGTACAGTTCGTGTACGCGTAGAAGTAAGACGTTTGTAATTAGTTAAGAGTTAATGTGAATAAAAATATATTTTTTTTGAAACCCACGAGCCACGACTCGTTAATGGCGCAGCCGTCCGGAGTTTAGTGAAAAGCGAAAGTGGACAACAGTGCTAAAGAAGAAAAGAGAAAATCTTCTTAAAGTGTACCCCGATATTTATTTTTCAACAGAAGAAATAAAATAACATCATCATCAGACAAGAAGTCAACGTCTGGTCGACTTGTGAGTACTGCCGCCGACCCACTGGAGCAACTGAGCAAAGGAACCAAATCGTGAGTACTAAAATCGTATTATAGTAACATTTTTTACCCACGCCCTTAAAAGACACTACAAGATAGATCTCTCAAGAAGTGTTCACGAGAAAACTTCCTCCCGTTTATTCGCGAACAAACGCTTTGTGATAACTCAAGAGGTGTCATACAGCAACCGAATACCGCACTACAAGATAGACGGTTCTCGGTAAAATTAATTCGAACCACTACAAGATAGAGTTCGTTTTTCCATTTATTACACAAACTAACGTGACAAGGCAAATTTGGTAAACTTCATGCCAAAAGTCAAAGCTTTAAGTAAGACACGAAAACTACTCGGACTGTTGGAAGACGCATCCAGCTCCGATTCGGACAACAGTGAAAAATCCAACGAATACTCCCACGTACCAGTTGATAATTTATCACTGACAGTCGAAAGTCTCAGCATGAACGAGCAAAATCAAACCCAAATAAACCATTTAGAAGTTTTTGCCCAGCAAATGCAAAGCATAATGCAGGCAATAAACGACCTCACCGCGAAACAAAACATGTACGATATACACTTAAATAACAGCGCATCGACCAGCCAAGGCACCGTCGCCAGTAATACGAGAATAGCGTCAGGTGATCCGTTTAGAATACCTGACCCTATCAAAATGCTGCCAACATTCAACGGCAACAAAAAGCAGTTGAATTGGTGGTTGGAAACTGCTGAAAAAACACTTAACAATTACGAACTTCTGGTTTCTCCAGAAATTTTCCAAATTTATCTAACTGCGGTTAATAACAAAATTGAAGGACACGCCAAAGACGTACTATGTACCAATGGCAACCCGAACACATTTCAAGGCATAAAAGAATTACTTATTTCAGCGCTAGGAGACAAACAAGACTTGTCTACCTATAATTGCCAACTTTGGCACAACAAAATGGATGGTAGTATAACCAAACACTACCATCGAACAAAACAACTAGTTCAAAATATAAAATCACTAGCTAAGCAGAAAGTTAAATACAATGATCATTGGGATGCCATTAATGAATTCATAGACGAATATAGTCTAGCAGCATACGTTAGCGGACTTCAGAAACCCTATTTCGGATACGTTCAGGCAGCAGAACCAAAAAAACATCGAAAACGCATACGCTTTCCTGTGCAAATTTTCATCTAATGAGTCCAACAGAAATTTGACCCAGAATCCGTCTTCACAGTCTACATACAAATCAGAATCTCATTTCTCACGAAAACCCAGGCAAGAAAACGAACAAACACAACCAAAACCTTATTATTCAAAGCAACCCAACCAAAGCCATCAGCCTAAATTAGAAAACGCGGTCGAACCAATGGACACAAAATCAACGAACTCGAGGCTGACTTTGAACAAGCGCACTATCCACAATAACGAAATTTGTACAGACCCAGATGCAGAAGACACCTCATTAAAATCAGAATCCGACTCAGATCCTGAAATCGACACAAATTTTCAACTAGTTACGCTAGAACCACAAACGACTTGAATTTTCTCCCTTATTTAGAATGCTTCAATAAAGAAAATAAAGAAAAAATTAGGTTGCTCATTGACACGGGAGCAAATAAAAACCTCATCAAACCAGGCCTTCTCAAAAACTGTAGAGAAACTTCTGAAACAAAAATTAAAAACATTACAGGTCACCATCGCGTCAATAAGAAAGGTAAATACAATTTTCTTGGACTAGGTTTCCCCGCCCAAACGTACTACGAATTAAAATTCCACGATTTCTTTGACGGATTACTAGGATCCGAGTTCCTTGCCAAAACGAAATCGCAAATTAATTACCATAAAGGTACTATAACGATTTCAGGCGTTGAAACATTATTCAAGAAATTCTACCCAAACAAAATTCAAAACCACAACCACATCATTACCCTACTTACCGACAACAACGGAGATTGGTTCGTACCAAATTTTTCCAAATTATCTGACAGCATAACTATATGCCCAGGCCTTTATAAAGCTAGAAACCACAAAACAACTGTTCTAATAACAACGAACAGCAAAACAACCCCTGATTTCGGAGCCGAAAAGTTGAAACTCCTTGTGAATAATTTCGAAACATTAAGCTCAATTCCTACAACCGAACACGAAGAGCTCACCATCGACACAATCGATGGTCTCATCAGAACAAATCATCTATCCAAATTCGAGAGAGAACAACTCACTCAACTGATCCTAAGACACCAACGAACCTTGTTGAAATTTAATGAAAAACTAACATCCACAACCGCAATCAAACACAGAATTCTAACTCATAATAATCAACCAGTGTACACCAAATCATACAGGTATCCACATGCTCTCAAAAACGATGTAGAAGAACAGATTAAAGAATTATTAGACCACGGCATAATCCAACATAGTATCAGCCCATACTCCTCTCCCGTTTGGGTCGTCCCAAAGAAAATGGACGCATCAGGAAAGCGAAAAATTAGAGTTGTAATCGACTATCGCAAACTCAATGAGAAAACGATAGACGACAAATTTCCGATCCCGCAAATCGAAGAAATATTGGACAATCTCGGCAAATCGACATACTTCACAACGCTCGATTTGAAATCAGGCTTCCACCAAATCGAAATGGATCCTGATCATATGGAAAAAACGGCATTCTCAACAGCACAGGGTCACTTTGAATTTACCCGAATGCCGTTTGGACTTAAGAATGCCCCCGCTACCTTTCAACGGGTGATGAACAATGTACTATCTGGGTATATTGGAGTTATTTGTTACGTATACCTTGACGATATTATTGTCATAGGATACAACCTTCAGAATCACCTTGAAAATGTATCTAAAGTATTAACTCGCCTTTCTGAATTTAACCTGAAGATTCAGTTAGATAAGTGCGAATTTCTTAAAAGAGAAACAGAATTTCTTGGGCATATCATCACACCCGAAGGAATCAAACCTAACCCAGAAAAAGTAAAAAAAATTCAAGAATGGCAAATCCCAAGGAATCAAAAGGAAATAAAACAATTCCTTGGACTGACTGGATACTATAGGAGATTTATCAAAGACTACTCTAAAATAACGAAACCACTTTCTAAGTGTCTAAAAACAGAAAGCATAGTTGACATCGAAAACACGGAATATCAAGAAGCATTCAAAAACTTAAAAGAAATTATCACTTCAGACCAAATTTTAACATATCCCGATTTCAAATTACCATTTATCCTGACCACGGACGCAAGTAACTATGCGCTTGGTGCTGTATTATCACAAATACAAGACAAAGTAGAAAAACCAATTGCTTTCGCTAGCAGGACATTGAATAAAACTGAAATTAATTATTTAACAACCGAAAAGGAAGCACTTGCAATAATGTGGGCAGTCGATAAATTTAAACCTTACCTACACGGAAATAAATTTAAACTGGTAACAGACCATAAACCGCTAACATTCATCCAGACAGCTACCAAAAATTCAAAAGTACTCCGTTGGCGCCTCGAACTCGCCACTTACGATTTCGACATCTCTTACAAACCCGGAAAAGCGAACGTCGTAGCGGACGCTTTAAGCCGAAAAATCGAAAATGACAATAGCAACTTAGAAGTACACGTTAACACATCCAGTAACAAAAGCTCCAACCAATCCGATGACGAAACAGTTCACTCCGCGGAGTCATCAGAAGACTATTTCATTCACTCCACAGAGAGACCAATTAACAACTACAGGAACCAAATCATATTCAAACAAACCAATTTCCACAGCATACTAACAGAGCACCCATTTCCGAATTTCAGAAGGATAACAATTTGCTCACCCAATCATAATCTAGAATCCATAACACAAAACTTTAAAACATATACTAACGGAAGAGAAACAGCAGTCCTCGCTCCGGAGAACATGCTACAACTAATACAAAATGTTTATAGAACAAACTTTTCTAACATTCATTTCGTAATCACGCAAAACATCGTCGAAGATGTAGCTCTCGAAACCAGACAGGACCTTATCGTAATAAAAGAACACGAACGTGCTCACCGTGGAGTAACGGAGGTAGAAAATCAAATCAAACGTTCATACTTTTTCCCTCGAATGACGAAGAAGATTCGCCAGTTCATCAACTCCTGTCCAATTTGCGCTCAACATAAATACGAGCGTAAACCGTATAATATTAAAATTTCACCTCGCCCAATAGAAAACAGACCGTTTAACCGAGTCCACATGGACATTTTCAGCATGGATAAGTTTTACTATCTTTCCTTAATTTGCGCTTTTTCAAAACATTTACAATTAATCCAGATCAACTCACGCAACCTCACCGACATTAAAAATGCATTATCCCAATACTTTAGAACGTTTCAACCTCCTCAAAAAATAATTTGCGACCACGAAGCTTCATTTACAAGCGTTCAGTTTCAAATTTTTTTGGCAAACTTCGGAACCCGCATTGAATTTACTTCATCGTCAGAATCGAACGGTCAAATAGAAAAAACACACAGCACAATAATCGAACTCTACAACACAAACAAACATAAATTTAAGGAAACTGGTTCACCAGCAATAGTTCAAATAGTTACATCATTGTATAACGACACAATCCACTCCGCTACGACCTACACACCCAACGAAATAATCTTTAATCAACGAAACTCAACAGATCGTAGCGAAATAACAGAAAGGGCTAACCAAATTTTCGAAAATGTTTCAAAACATCTTAATAAAGCAGCCAATAAAATGAAAAAAACATAACCAGCTTAAAGAAGAACCACCAGTAGTAAACGAAGAAAGCAGCGTTCACTTGAAAAAGAACACCATAAAAAAACTAGACCCAAGATTTTCAACAACAAAATGCCTTAAAAACAACGACAGAACCATAATGATAACAAGAAACGTGAAGAGAAACAAAAATAAACTGAAAAGACTAAGGAACCCAAATTAATTGATTATCTTTTTATCTTTTCAGGAATCCAATATTATGGATGTTATCAAAAAAAAAAAAAACAAGAAAGGATACCCTCTAAGTCAAATAAACCCAACTTATAATCATTTCATTTGCTCTTCTAATTCTAGCCACAAGACAAGACCAAGAAGCGAAAAATAACCAGCTACTAGTATCAATAATTAATAACAAACGAAAACCAAAAACACGAACTGAGACAGAATAAGAAAAATGATAGACAGAAAATTAACATTTTGTTTCTTAATCAGCACGATTGTATATTGTCAGAACCTAGAAATTTCAAATTTAAACGACCAACCAATCTTGACACTTATTACAGGAAAGTGCATAATACAAACAGATACTATAAATATAATACATCCAATCAATATAACAGATTTGGAAAGTACCATAAATCTCTTGTCTAATCTAATTTATTCAAAGTCTGATAATTACTTAAGCCAAATAGCAAAACACAAAATTAAAGAACTTCATTCAAATTTCTTAGAAATTATGCCTAGGAATCGCAGAGTTAGAAGTCTCGAATCGATCGGAACAATATGGAAGTGGATAGGTGGAAGTCCAGACGCAACGGACCTAAGAATTATCAACCAAACCATGAACGAGCTGATAAGCAGTAACAACCAACAGTATAAAGCGAATGAGCAACTCGGAAACCGCCTCAAAGCAGTTACAAAAGCCATTAAAGAGGTGACGGAGAACAAAGCAGCAAACAAACTCGTATTAAATGAGATAGACACCATCGTCACGATAATGAAAATAGACATCATCAATAAACTTTTAGAAGACATTTCAGACGCCGTCATACTATCCAAAATCTCGTTAACCAGCAACAAAATTCTTTCATGGAATGAAATATCAATTGTTAAATCTATCCTTAATGATCAAGGCATAAGAACAGAGCTTCCAGATGAGGCGCTCAGTTTGGTAAAACCAATAATAGCCGTCAACGATGAAACACTATTGTACATCGTACGAATCCCACAAGTTAGTCAAGAAGAAGCATCAATAGTACGTATAATTCCATTACCCACGAAACAACAGATAATTACTCAGTACCCAAATTATCTGATAAAAACGAGAAAAACCTTATACTTGACGACAAAACCAGATGAATACATCCAACAAAAAAACATTCATTAACCAGTTCTCCGACAGTTGTATACAACCCCTAATAGAAGGACGACGCGGTAAATGCATAACGAAAGAATCACCTCAAACTAAGACACAATTTTTAACAGACGATCTGCTACTCATAAGCAATGCTAAAAATGATCTGTTGCAGTCAAACTGCGGTCCAGATGATCGGAACATAACCGGAAATATTTTGATATCTTTTACAAATTGCTCCATTAATTATAAAAATCAAACTTTCTCATCGTATTCAAAAGCAATAACGTCGGAAATTCTACAAGGAGCAATGCACAACCTTTTGATAGATCAACAATCGGAGGAAAACGTCCTGGAATTGATAAACAACACGACAATAACCAACAGGAAGAAAATGGAACACGTCTACCTGATGCAATTCAAAAGTCAATTATGGAATTGGAGTCTGCTCGGTGGAATCTCCATCTCAATGATATTCACCATTACGATTTCTGTTTATGCTTTCCTCTATCACCGAAAACTATTATACAAAATTATTATTAAACTCGTGAAGAAAAGACGAACCAAAAGCTCATCACAGGCAAATCAACAAAATCAGGACGCATGAGGACATGCTTTTTCACCCCCCGGAGGAGTTACAATGATCCCGTCCATAATAACTGCTGACCCAACAGAACTTCATTAGTAACAACACCAGAAACACACGGGTGCCTACAGCAAGAAACGCTGACTAGACAGATCGACCATAGCAACGACAAGCGACGATCCCTGGAAGAAGAACGGAAGTCCACCGCCACATCAGCAGGATATCGATGAGACGCGTGCATCAGCAGAATAGGTTAGCGCAGGTAAAGCCATGATCAGGCTTAGGAGAGTCAGTTAATTGATTTCAGTGGAGCGGTACAGTTCGTGTACGCGTAGAAGTAAGACGTTTGTAATTAGTTAAGAGTTAATGTGAATAAAAATATATTTTTTTTGAAACCCACGAGCCACGACTCGTTAATATATATCGGATTTATGGGAAAAATCGTACTGCAGAATAACGATTCAGTTGATAAAAATGATGTGGTAAATTAATTTTAATTACCGTAGATCGACAGTCTTCTTAATTCATATTAGAAAACGCACATTAATTGTATAATTTTTTTTGTCAATTCAGATCAATGTTTCTCCTCTATGTTAAGAATATTTATTCCTCCTCCATCTTAAGCTAGAAATATGCTGTACTCGTCAAGAAGTACCAAAGGATTCGTAAAATCCGATTAACTTTACCTGCCTCATCCTTAAAATAACCTTATAATCTTCTTCGACATAAAATAAGTATCTGTATTTGTCGAGAAGCATCGTTTTTGGTCGAATAAAGTCTATATTGAAGTAACCTATTTTTAGTGAACTTACTATAGCTCTTCTCCTTTACCCTTAAAACATCGTCTGAGTAGTGTAGAAAGTATTCCAACCTTTGGTACAGGTGCCAAGTATGGTAGCGATTTGTTTAGTTGTTTCGTAGTTATGCTGAAATTTACATACACTCGCGTTCATAGGTAGATAAAGATAATTTACTCTTAGTACTTCTTATTCCCCGGCAAAAGATAAGCAGATGTTTTGAAATTATTTCAAAAAAATTCCGTCGCATTCAAATTAACAATAGTAATACTACTCAACGCGACATTGAAATTCTTGACCCTCTTTTATTTAACAAAAACCTGTTTTAATCCACCTAGTGGTGTAATGATGCCTTCCACATATTACTCATAACATCAAAAATATTACTGTGGAATTCGCTAAAACAACTGTTCATTGAATAGAAATAGGAAAGTTTGTTCGGACTTAATTTAACAAACTCTTCAAATCCTGTTTACCCTGTAGCTCCAGAACCGGAAGTAGTATCCACAAGCAATTTAGGAATTCTGTATGAAACTGTAAGACATTTCCTTTGAACCTATAAGTTTGCGGAAATCGGTTTGGCCATCTTGAAGGAGAGTGAGTGGATTCAGAAATATTTCATATTTTTTTTAAATAAATTTGAATTCATTGACAACAGTATATTTTTTCGGCTGTGCTGATCATAAAATAGCTATAATTTTTTTCAACCGCAGCACCGTCTTTTACCATTATTACACACTACTAGCAGACATCCGCAACCGTTCCGATTTCTTCATAGCGTGTACGAAATTGAACAAAGCAAGCATTGTTTGTTTTGTGTTTTCTTTTTCTTTCGGTGTGATACATATTGTCTTTCTATATGGCGATTTGGAAATTTTGACACTCATCGTCCTGTAACTGCGGAACCGGAAGTCGGATTCGATTGAAATTTCACAGTAGTTTTAAAGACAAAGCTTTAATTCGAATCAAGATTTGTGAAAATCGGTTCAAGCATCGCTGAGAAATCGAAGTAAGTTTTATTTTTGGAATTTTTCTACACTACTGTCGGTGCTTCCGGAACAGTAAAGGGGGGACCTGTAGTTCCGTATTACATTTTCATGCCCACAAACTAACAAGTTCTGCAAATTAGAAGAATTTATGAGAAAATTTTATGGGATTTGTACCTGTTTTTGATAATCGTTTTATGAAAAAAATACTAATGAAATTCGTAATTTTCCACTTATCACGCCTTAAGTCCGGAACCGGAAGTCGGATCTGAATAAAATGTTCTAGAAATTTTTAGGAAACGCTAAGAACTTTCATTTCTGAATAAAATGTTCTAGAAATATTTAGGAAACGCTAAGAACATTCATCTTAGTTTATGGAAATCGGTTAAGCTGTTTCGGAGAAAATTTAATGCACCCTTTTCCGCTACTTTGCACATATCACCATGTAATTCTGGAACCGGAAGTCGGATCCAAATGAAACTCAATAGCAGGCTATGGTACCATCAGACCTTTTATTTGAATCTTGGTTTGTGAAAATCGATTAAGCCATTTCTGAAAAAAGTAAGTGCATATTTTTTCCATTTTTTTTTGTGCATATCATCCTATATCTCCGGAGCCGGAAGTCGGCTCGGGATGAAATTCAATGGCAGGCTATGGGACCATGAGACCTTTCATTTGAATTTTAGTTTGTTAAAATCGGCTCAGCCATCTCCTAAAAAAGTGAGTGCATATTTTCGTTAAATACAAACACACATACAACCACACACGGACACATACCATTTTAAATATCCTTATAGCTACCTACCTACTTAACAGTAATAATAACTTGTGCCAAGTTAGGTGTGGTAACTTATTGAGGTGTTTCCGGACGATCATGAAAACAATTGTAACTTTATACCCTCGAAGATATTTTTACCGCTCAATTTTCTAAGAGATGGCTGAGCAGATTTCAACAAACTTAGGCTCGTTTAAAAGCTACTGTCGGGCCATTGATCAAGTTCGAAGATCAAAGGACTGTGACTTTTGGTTCCGGAGATATGATGATATAAGTGACGTAACCGACAAAACGCGTTGTTTTTTTACCGCGCATCGTTGGCCGCAGGCATTTGTTGCCGCGTGCAGGCTCTTTAGTTCGATCACAGACCTGTACATTGTCACAGCTCGTCTCGTTTCATGTGATCAGTGCACGTTGATGATGCAGTAATTGAAGAAGCGACCCTTGATCTTCAATACGCACACTCCTGTCACTTATAGGCTGCCACCAAATCACGCACTGGCGCATCTTGTCCAACACTCTAAATCCAGTTCCTAATACGCTCTGATAGAAGGTAGTCGCTCGAAGCCCGCTTTTCCAATTCTTCTGATCCGTCCAATAATGTTACTGAAGTGCTACGACATCGAGCCGTTAATTTGAAGCTCATCAGTTCCATGTGCCAAGCTTTCAATTGCAATCTTTTCCGATTATTTCGAGTCGTATTTTCTCCTTGATTATCCATAACTACTCTAGTCTCGCCAGAGGGACATGCCTATTTTGAGTCCCACGCCGACACAAGGGCGATAACAAAACGACACCCTCACCCCCTCCCCCCTCTGTCAGCATAAGACAAAGGTCCCACCATGGTTACTCGTACCTTACCCGGTACCGCAAGGGAGGTAGGGATAGGAGTTACTGGACAAGAGTCTAAGGACCATTTTGGGGCCTATATTACGCATTTTCCAGTAGTTTATCAACCAATCTGCTGATAATGAAATATTATTCTTAGTAAACAAATCACAAATCCGAGAATTGAACAGCTAAGATTAGAAAACCAGTTCAAACGATTACGTAGTCCATGAACAATCCCCAATAAATAAACTAAAAAGACGGAAAAAATTACTAGACCCTCAACTTGATCATTTCTTGCTCTCAATCGAAAGTGTGGAACCGTTGAAAGCACAACAGTAAGTCAAGTCATAGCTTGAATAACTAACTAATGCCGTAAAGTTTATCTGCCATCGAAGGCGTGTGAGTTTATTCCGTGTTTCCTCCGCTAAACAGCGTGGTAGGTTTTATGCCAAAATCTCTACAGCTAATTATGACCGAATCCGACAAATTCATTACCACACTGAAGCCGCCATTTAGGCACCAACAACGCTACCGAGTTGTACGACACAACTTCGGTGATGGAAAAAAAGCTAATAACAAGCAGTAACCTTTGCTCATCTTATAATAATTACAAAAAAACGGGTAGCACTTTGTGTCAACTTTCCGAGTTGAAAGGTGCAATCGCTTTCCGTTTGGTGTGCAAATAACCGCCGCTAACGGTTTCCATAAATCACTAGAGCTGTAATAAAAAGCTAATAAGTTTTTTTTCCTAGGCGGTTCTCACTAATTTTTTTGTAGCAGATGGAAATAGGCAAAATGGTTTTGCGTTTGCCGTTCAGTAGCACTAACAAATTAATTAGTGTCTTCTTATATGGTGGTAGCGAGCTCAACGATGTTTTTGAATGGTTTGAAGATTTGAGTATTCAATGTCTGATGGCTAAATTAGTAAGTGGACGGTACCGATCGTTGAAAGTAATACTCGTATATTATATTATTATGTATTTACAAAGTAGAACATCGCCATTAACAGGATAGTCGCGACAACATCATGGTAAAAATATACATCCCAATCAGCCAATCAATTTTAACACACTCAATTTTCTGCAACAAAAAAAATTTCGTCTCACTTTCAACAGTCAAAATGATATTAAACGGAACACGTTTTCAGTGTGTATGCAAATTTCGCCACCGAACTTGGCATGCAAATGACCAGAAGCTGGGGGTGCCGAAAAAAGTAATTGTAGGCTGAACGATTGAAATACATATATTCAAAAGATTTCGCGCATCCATCGGAGGAACTCTCGTTTGCTGCTTTTCTCTGTTCCACTTCTTTTGGCGTTCACTGACATCATTCCCAAAGTGTTGAGATGTTTTTTTTTCTTCTGTTGAACAGGAATTTATCAGATTCATGATTGTGTATTGAAGATTCGAATATCTTGCTCAAATATTTTTTTAACAAAACGTTATGTCCTACTTCATTCCAGAGCCTTTAGAACCACATACAGCAATTGAATAAGTTGTAATCCGAAGGACACAAAACAATTGATGACCGACGTAATTAGGTCAACCTTATCTAAAACAGATGCACTTTAGTTATATAATCCTAAGTCCGCAAACGGTACTTTAATTATCGGCTACGCATGTCAACACTGTGGTGGCTATGTAATCGCTGATGTTAATTAATTGCTTACATGAACGCACCATCGTCCGACCTTTCACGTTGATACTTTCGGTATTTCCTTAACGCACTGCTTGACCGCGCGACTAACTTCGTCCACGCGTTAGTACTTAGGTGATAATTAATTACATTCGTTGGTGTGTGCTATTAACAAATGGCGTCCGTCCGTCCCGGTGAAACGTGACAGATCCGTTCGATCGGTATTACCCAAAGTCAAGGTCGTACGGTCGAGAAATCGAAATCGAAAAATTTCTCCTAAATTGCCAGCGAATTTTGGCTCTCGTTCGCTCGCCGGGTGACGCATTTCCGAGTCAATCCGCTTTCGATGGCGCACAGCGCGTGATGTTCGTATCCAAATGAATTCAAGTGTCCGCATGGTCCGTTTTATTTTTACATTTGCTTTCCAAGCTCGTACTGGTGCCCCACTCGGGGCCAAGATCGCTTTCACTTTCAGATTCCTTCTGGCACACGCAATGACTTTTTACAGGGTTTGAGGCCAGCAATCGATACACAATGGAATTCCCGTTGAGTCCGTGGGCACGGATTTCTTTCTAGTGCTCCCCAATAGAAGCGCATCCATTCGCTAGTGTATTGAGGAACAACAGCTAACAATTTTTTTTAAATAAGTTTTTTATGTTTCCCTACAATTAGTGTATACCTAAATAGTATCGTCCAACATGTTATTTTTAAAAAGTCATCACATACCTGTAACGAGTTCTATTTTTAATTTACTAAACTGAAATTTTAAACTGAATTCCTTTTTTTTCATAAATACGTTTATTTCATAGGCAATATACATAAGTTTTTCTTCGCCGTGGCATCCACAATACATAGTACTTTAAACCTAATACATTTCGAATATCATATTAGTATGTTGGTACTCATTAGTTAATCTAAACACTGTTTTTATCAAGCGAGTTGCTATTTTAAATTACATTAAATAAAATACATTTATTTTGTACATGATCCTATAACTATTTCAGGATTGTTTGTATCAGTTCACCACTTATATTCAATATCCTATAGTTGGCTATTGGTTGAACTCATGGAAGAGAAAACAGTCTAACATAAAATAAAATTTGAATTGGAACTCCAATGGATTTAATGAAATGATAAAGAAGTTTCATGTATGGAAGGTCACGACAAGCAAGAATGTCGCGAACTGGGACATTGGATAGTCTACCTTGGGTACGCAAGGAATTAATTAGTTGAGATCTGACATCACGAAACTCCACGCATGTCCAAACAACATGGTCAATATCGCGGTAACCTTCGCCGCAAGCACAATGATTAGTCTCGGAAAGTCCAATTCGAAGGAGATGGGCATCTAACGTGTAGTGATAGGACATGAGTCTGGACATCACACGAATGAAATCTCTACTCACATCCAGTCCCCTGAACCATGCCTTTGTCGATATTTTAGGAATAATTGAGTGCATCCACCGACCCAGATCATCTTTATCCCAAGAAGCTTGCCAGCTGGCAAGTGTTCTTTGGCGAGACGCGCTATAGAATTCGTTGAAAGCAATCGGTCTCTCATAAAATTCACCCTCAATAGCACCACGTTTGGCTAAAATATCGGCTCTTTCATTGCTTGGAATGGAGCAATGAGCCGGAACCCAAACTATTGTGATTTGATAATTATTATTCAATATGACGTTCAGGCACTGTTTTATTTTGCCCAAGAAAAAAGGTTCATTTTTGCAAGCAGCGTTTGAGCGAATAGCTTCAATTGCACTCAGACTATCTGTGAAAAGAAAATAATGGTTTGAGATAATGTGACGATTACACTCAAACTATAATGAACTGCTGCTAACTCTGCTATATAAACAGATGCAGGTTCTTGAAGCTTAAATGAGACCGAAACATTATTGTTGAATATACCAAACCCAGTAGCCTCTTCAATTCGTGATCCGTCCGTGTATGAATTCCTTTAATCCGGTATAGTTTCTGTTGAATTAAATTCAAATTAACTCTCTTTCTCTTTCGCGCGGGAATCAAACGTTTCTATAGGATAGGACACAGTGTACTGAAATAATTATGCAATTCGCAGATTGGCGAATTTCTTGATTTTTAAATTTCTATTGGTAAATTTTGAGTTGATTCGAATCACTCACGTATCCAGAGGGGACCTCTCCTGAAACTAGAAACGGAAACAAACAAAAAAGTTTGAGAAATATTATGGGGTTGTTGATCCTGTAGATTACACCGTGGAATAGAGGTTTTGAGAGTAACGTGATGGTCAAAACTCCACTGCTCAACTAAATCGCGCAGCGCCAGACCCTACGAAACAGAACAGAGTCAAAACCAAATAAAATGGAAGATAAAACCAGAGTAAAATAAATGACAATAATAATAATACATAAAATACATAAAGCAGCAGTTTAATTTTTGAAACTACGAGCTACGTTACAAAGTTTTTTGAGGTTTATCTGAGTCAACGCCTTGTACTGTGGATTTCTTTTTTGTTCTTATTATAGAGGTTTTAACCATAAGATCATTCGGCCTAGAAAAACTTTCTGACCCTATGTTGGCATGGTTATGTTATATGGTTGGGAATCGAACCCGGGCGATGTGCGTGAAAGGCATCGGCTTACCCGTCCCCAAAAAGAAGAAATAATTTCTTTGACGAAGCGTTTCACTCGATATTATCGTGAGATTGGAGGCGTTACGTTAAGTTAAAGAAGCTAGAAAGCGTTGCATACGATAATTTTCTTAAGTTGACGGTTATAACTCATATGAGTAAATTTGTGGAAATTATGAATGGTAAAAACCGTTATAAGGTTTAGATTCTTGCGGTAAGCGAGCTACGATGCGTTATTTTTACGGAAGTTATAGGTGTTACTAAGTGTTATACACGTCGCTCTTTTGTAAGCTATAGGTGTTACGAAGGGTTATATGAGTTACTTTTTTGACAGTTATAGACGTTATGAAGCGTTAACATATGGATCAATAAGTCCCGAGAATGGAAATAGAAAGTCCCCCAATGGAAACAACATTTTTTTTTACAAATTTTTTTTTATTCATCAACATAATCACCTTTTAGGGTGATACAATGGTTCCAACGTTTTTCCAATTTTTCAATACCATGTTTATAAAATAATGTATTATTCGCTTCAAAATAAGCTTCAGTTTCAGCGATGACCTCCTCATTTGAGCTAAATCTTTTTCCCTGGAGCATTTTTTTAAGATCAGCAGCCAGTAGTCACTGAGGGCTAAATCTGGCGAGTATGGGGGGTGGGGAAGCAGATCAAAGCCCAATTCGTTCAATTTCGTCATCGTTTTCATCGACTTGTGGCAGGGTGCATTGTCTTGATGAAAAAGGATTTTTTTCTCTGCATGTGCGGTCGTTTTTTTGCAATTTCCTCCTTCAAACGCACCAGTAAGTCAATATGATAATCACTGTTGATCGATTCACCTTTTTCGAGGTAGTCAATGAAAATCACGCCATGCGTATCCCACAAAAAACTGACGCCATGACTTTGCCAGCTGACTGCTGCGTTTTCGGACGCTTCGGACGGCTTTCGCCAGCTGTGCGCCACTCAGATGACTGCCGCTTCGACTCTGGAGTGTAGTGATGTATCCATGTTTCGTCCATGGTCACGTAACAACGCAAGAAATCTTTTTTGTTGCGAGTAAATAGCGATAAACTGCTTTCTGAATCATCGACTCGTTGCTGTTTTTGTTCCATCGAAAGCAATCGCGGCACCCACTTGGAAAAAACCTTTTTCATGTTCAATTTTTCATGAAGGATAGTAAATACACTTCCATATGATATCTGTGTCATCTCAGCAATCTCACGGAGCTTCACTTTACGATCTTTCATTATAATTTTTGTCACTTCACTCACATATTCCGGTGTAACGGCTTCCACAGGTCTACCCGAGCGTTCCGCGTCATTTGTGTCGGTACGACCACGTTTAAACCCGGCGATCCACCGACAAATCGTTGCTTTTGATGCACGGTGTTTTTACCCATTAAAAAACAACAACACGAAACTCGATTTTTTCCAATTTTTAAACAAACTACAAAACGACTTTACTCCAACTTCGATAACTCAGCTGTTTCTGGTCGGATCGAATTAAAATTTTGACCCGTTTCAAGCAAAGGTTAGTACTCTAGAAAGACGTGGTTACTGGTTTACTACGAGCGCCATCTCTGCTTTAGTCTCGGGACTTATTGATCCATGTGTTAAATGCGTTACTTTTTTGTAAGTTATATTACATGCATTATTTTTTTGAGTCATAGGCGTTACGAAGCGTACATAAGTTATTTTTTAGTAAGTTATAGGCGTTAAGAAGCGTTACATGTGTAACTTTTTTGTGAATCATAGGCGTCACAAAGTGTTACATTTGTTACATTCTGAATGTTATAGACTTTACGAAGCGTTATATGCTCTACTTTTTCGTAAGTTATAGGTGCTACGAAGCGTTACATGCGTCATTTTTTTGTAAGTTATAGGCATTACCAACATACGTAACATGCGTTATGTTTTTGAAGGTTTAGGCGTTACGAAGCGTTTTATACGTTGTTTCGTAAGTTAGAGGTGGTACAAAACGTTACTTTTCTAAGATAATAGGCGTTACGAAGCGTTACATGTGTTACCTTCTAGTAAATTATAGGCGTTACGTTTACATTACGAAGCGTTACATGTGTTACTTTTTTGTAAGCTATATACGTTACTTTTTTGAAGGTTTATTATAGACAATACGAAGTATTAGTAATACGTTGCTTTTTTGAAGGTTTAGGCGTTACAAAACGTTTTAAATGTTGTTTTGTAAGTTTTTTTAATTCAATAATATAATATATTTTTAAGCATACTGCTTAAGCTCTAAGATGCCAAGGGTATTTTCTAATCTTAATTAACGACTAACTTAAAACTAGAATAGTATCATTAGATTATGTCGTCTCGGATTTTCGAAAATCCAGCTTCCAGATGGCGATCGACAGTGGTCGGTGAATTGAATATTGTATGACTCTTCCAGATGGCGTTGTTGAATATCTACGGCCGCTTCCTTCGGTTCGTGTGAGTCCGCGGGTTGTTTTGTAAGTTATAGGCGGTACAAAACTTTACTTTTCTGTGAATAATAGGTGTTGAGAAGCGCTGCATGTGTTACTTTTTTTGTAAATTATAGGCGTTACGGAACGTTACATGAGTTACTTGTCTGAAAGTTTTAAACATTATGAAGCGTTACATGCGTTATTTATTTGTAAGTTATAGGCATTACGAAAATACGTAACATGCGTTACTGCTTTTGAAGGTTCAGGCGTTACGAAGCGTTTTAAACGTTGTATTGTAAGTTATAAGCGGTACAAAACTTTACCTTTCTGTGCATAATAGGTTACGTTACGAAGCTTTACATGTGTTACGTTTGCGTTACGAAGCGTTACAGGCGTTACTTTTGTGTAAGTTATAGGCAATATAAAGGGTAACATGCGTTACTTTTTTCAAAGCTTAGGCGTTACGAAGCGTTTTAAACGTTTTTTTGTAAGTTAGCGTTACATGCGTTACCTTCTAGTAAGTTATAGGCGTTACTAAGCGTAACATGTGCTACGTTTACGTTACATGTGTTACGTTTACGTTACAAAGCGTTGCATGTGTTACTTTTTTGTAAGCTATAGGCATTGCGAAGCGTTTCAGACGTTACTGTTTTGTAAGTTATAGGCGTTATATACTTTACTTTTGTTCGAATCACAGGCATTACGAATCGTTACAATTGCCACTTTTTATTAAGTTATCGACATTACGGAGCAATGTAACATGCGTTATTTATTTTAAAGTTATAGGCGTTACGAGGCGTTACATACGTTACTCCTTTTGTTACGAAGCGTTATATGCATTACTTTCTGTAAGTTATAGGTGTTACGAAATATGACATGCGTTACTTTTTCGAATTATAGTCGTTATGAAGTGTTTCTTACGTTACTTTATTGTGAGTTATAGGCATGACGAAGCGTTATATGTGTTACTTTTCCTTCAGTCATAGGCGTTACTAAGCGTTACATATGTTACTTTTTACTATGTTATAGGCGTTACGTAGCGTTAGGAAACGTTACTTTGCCGGTTCGGATAGTAAATGGTAAAAGACCTTTATCACTACTTTCCGACATACCAGAGACTTGGGTGATTCGCATTGTTCAGATGCCCAAGCCCAACTCCTCTGGTAGAAGGTAAAAGTTAAGTTACTAGAAGATTTCTGCTTGCTTAAAATGACCCTCTGTCACGTCTCATGTTTCCGTTCTATATTTTCACATCCTTGCTCTCCCTTGAGTACTATCATTCTATAATTTTCATTGTCTGTTTCTACAAAAAAAAAATGATCTCTGATTAGGAGAATATCGCAAAAAGAAAAAAGTAAGTTTGTTTAAGTAAGTTTTAGGTTTTACGAAGCGTTACATGCATTACTTTTGTGTGTGTTGTAGATGTTACGAAGCGTTACATGCGTTAGTTTTTTATGAGTTATAGACGTTACGACCCAAGTAGCACATGTAACTTGTTCATAAAAAATAAAATAAAACAGGTGCTGCATAATGGTCGTATGACAAACACGACGAAACAAGTCGTATTATGATGGTGACAATGGAGTCAAAATAATGTTACGAATTGACATCTCATCATACTAAGTTACAATAAGTTCCAACGTAACTTTTCGGTAATCTAACTCACCGTCACCGTAACAAAATGTGACAATGAAAAAGTGACACACTCTAAGACAAAGTTAAGTAATGATTTCATATCGGTTTCCGTATTCGTTGTGATGCAACAAAGAAATACAATAACAGTGTTAGTTGAAAGTTTCCGTACATTATCCTGGACTATAATATTAGAATAAGTAGAAAATTTCTTCAGTTTAAAAAATTAGCTAAAGTTAAATCTGCGCTTATACGCAAATTTTTTGCCGGTACATGTGCGAAGCAAACTTGTTTCGTTTTGGGAAGTACATTCTCACTACCAGAGAGAATATTTCTACACTTTGACACGGCCATGTATGCATGGAAAAATTTATGCAATTGACTACCATTATGACCAGGGAATGAAATATTCATTAAATTTTAAGAAAATGCAATTTTTAATTATTGCGATTAGTCAACTGTTTTATCTTTGGTAGATGAGAAACTAATATTAATCACAAAAAAGTGCTATATGAACGTATTTCGACATTTTAGTTGTAAATTTCATATGACGAGAATAAAAATATGAATTTCATTTTGGCGCGCACGTTTTCAATAAGTACAATGATCAACTTCACCATATATATCGAATAGCACTTAGATTTTGAGTAGATATAGTTTAAAGAATATTGAATTCTGTATTTATATTTATTTTATCGGATGCCAATTATTGGTCGTAAATGTTGAAATTGTAACTTGACAAAGCTTATATTTTCTGTTGCATTGTGACTGATGTGCGCGCTGAATCAAAACAAATATTTGTTACTGAGAAGTTGTTTGGCAAACTGTGGTAAGTCGCACAAGCTCCGCCTCTTACGCTTTTCAGGTTGCATAGCAGTTATAATGCACGTTGCAAAGTCTTCAACTTGTTTCATAAATTTGTGTCATATAAGTTACTGTCATTGAAGTGTAATAACGTGTGCTACTTGGGGAAGCGTTACAAGTGTTACGAGGCTTAACTTTACAAGCGGCTTTAAATTACAAGCGTTACGAGGCTTTACTTTTTATTAAGTTACGTGCGATATTTTTTAGTAAGTTGTAGGCGTTACGAAGCGTTAATTTTGGCAGGTTACAGGCATTACGAATGTGACATGCGTTAATTTTTTATAAGTTATTACTCTTTTGTGAATTACGAAGTGTTACGTGCATTACTCTTTGGTAAGTTACAGATGTTGCAAATCGTTACATCCGTTACTCTTTTTTGTGAGTTTTGAGTGTTACGAAGCATTATATGTGTAACTTCTTGAAATTTATGCGTGCTAAAAAGCATTACAAGAGTGTTGGCATACTAACTCTAACATATTATTGAGTTATTTATTTGCAGATTTTACAGGAAATATCAAAATTACGAAATGATTGGAAATAATCCTACAACGACCTCGAGTACACTGATCAAAATTAGCACGATGCCATATTTTATCGAAACGAAAACTTGTATCTCGTTTTGAAGGAAAATAAGCATAAATATTATTCAAATGAATTAATTGTTTTATTCTATCCATGAAGGAATCATTAGGTCTTTTCTTGATATGAGGGTATTCAGTAAATTGAAATGTTATTTCACATGATTCAACAGTTTCAATATTTTAAATGCTACCGAGAGGTTTCCGAGGAACAACGGTTTGAAGGTTTTTCAAATTAGTCTTGTTTGATCTATTTTCTTCTGTTCATTTCTGGAGTTACCCAGCTGTAGTCTTTTCCGAACTATTTTTTTTTCGTTGGATACTGATAAAATTGCAAAACGAGCTCAAAACAGCTAAAAAGACTGCTAATAACATGTGTAACGAGAAGTTTTAAGGTCTAAAGCAAATCCATCGAATTCTAATGCGATGAGACTAGTGAGATAACATGAAGTTTAGAAATTCCCATACGCAGAAATTCATAACTTCTAATAAATTCTCGCCTCCAACACAATGATGTCTATATTTCGTTTTATAAACTCATAATGAGCTCTTTCTTGTACATATAATGCTGAATCATCTGAGCTTGAAAACTGTATTGAAGCAGACATAAACTTGCGCTTCCCTACGTCAAGGCAATTAAACGGTAGCACATCTTGGATGCTCGGTTGTTTTAGTTGCGTTAGAAAAAAGGTTTGCAGGAAATTGGTGTGTAATTGCACCTTTTAAAGATGTAAACCTGTTTTGCTTCAGATAAGATGAAATGCACAAGAAACGAAACTGTTAAATAAATGCCTCATCCGATGAGGAAAAGATAAAAAGACGAAACGACAATAACAACTAATGTTGAAGTGCGCTGGAAAGGGACACACCAGAAAAAGACGTCTCGATCGAAGTGATGACAGATGAAGGGGCAATGAATCTTATACCAAAGCGGGCTGGTCTGATGCTACATGGTTGATTGAATGACCGGAGAGAAAAAAAACATCATCAAAACATTAGCCACTGATAAATCCACTTCCAGCGATTGAATTGTTTGGATTGATTTCTCTCAGCTTCAATCTGCTTGGAAAGCGAAGCGCTAATCGAATGGAAAAAGTTTTTGCAGATAAAGCTGGCAATCTGTTTTTCGAAGTAAACTTCAAATCAGTAGGTTCACGACCGATAAGATATCCTTCGTTCCAGTTTCAGTTTCCAGCAATGATCAGTCGAGCAGGGCACTGAATGTTGAACAGCATATTCCTTTTTTGGCACGACATAGATTACCAGTGCGGATTTTTTTTGTGATCCAACGTTACTTTGGGAATACACCCTAAGTAAATTAGTGCAACGACACCAAACCCTTAGACGGAATGAGGTAGTACCCTAATTGTCAGCTCCTAGATGCTCGATATTAAAGTCGATCTAATCGAGGTCACAAACAGTTAACGTATAGACAATTTGCAGTCAGTTTCAAAAATATGAGAAAAATCGAAAGTTTTTCAGTGTTTGCAAACCGTAAATCGATGGTTCAGAAGCCACAATAATCTTCAACGAAAAGCTGAAAGCATTTCAACTTTCCAAAACGGCTATGGCATCTTCCATATCATTAAGCTGCTCAATTTCGCCACCCATTCATTGGTCAACAAATTCACTCTCACTCGACAAACAATTTTTCGAGACGGACAAGTTGCTCCGGCAAACACAGCACGGCCGGCCGCCAGCAGCCACGGTGCGGTATCCGGCGGCATTGTCGACCGACCGAACATGTCGTAAATCATTTGTACTTAAAGACCGTTTTCGGTTCGGATTATTTATATTTTATTGAAACAAAACGATTTCTCGACGTCGTCTCGGTGTTTGTCTACGGCCCCCATCATGTCATCCAACATCACCAGCAATAGCAGCAGCAGCAACAGCAGCGGGTCTTCCTCTCCATGAATGGGGATCTACTTCAGGATGGTTGGTTTAAGGTCTGCTGGGTGGGTGTTCGGAAACGCTCTCATCTCGCCACAGGTACGAAGAAAATATGAAACGAAAAAAAATGGAAAATAACTTCAACCGTCTCAGTATGGTATGGTTACGATGATCGACCGGGGTTGGGGTCAGTGAAATAACCGCTTACCACCTCCCCCACGCAACTTTCCTTCTCCAACAAATCACGGGAAGCACTTTGCGTTCGCTGACGGTAATGACGCTGCCACTCGGAAGATGGTACTTTCAAAAACAAAAGAAGGTTTGGTATGCAAATGAAAACACGATGAGCGGCGTAAAGGAGAGAAGTTTAAGGGTTTTGGATGTAGGAAAATGTTCCAATTTAAAGATGCCTCAGTAATTGTGTGAACATTTGACACATATTTCTGGTGCAGTCGCTGTAAGATAGGTAGCCCAACTAATCAGTGCGGTAATAAAATTAGCTTGCCACTGGAGTTACCCTCCATCTTGTCACCATTTCACTGCTCAAGCGAAATTACGGAGCTTTTATGGAAAAAGAAACAATTTAATTACGTGTTGCTGTCGTCTCTTCGACTGACAGTTCTCGCGTTGGTGTCATCTGAACTAAGCTAAACAGTGTTTTATCATATTAGATAAACGTATTATTATCTGCACGACAACGTTTCGCTTTTGCATGTCTCGAGTTGTAGCGGAAATTCAAGCTCCATGATTTCATTGCGAATGACGGTCGTCATTCATTTGCGTTGAGTTTATAGTTTGCACACATTTTGAAGGCGTAATTTGAGATTTGTTTCATCTTTGGAAGAATATTTCGACACGTAGAATAATAACTTCAATTTTAATCACATTAAATGGAAGTCAGAAAGTAGAGTACGATTTAAAAAGCCCGTATAGCTTTGGACAACACCAAAATTAACACCAATTCCCAACGACGAGATTGGCACTCGTCGCGGAACGACGCTAAGAGGCCATCTCGAGGAACGGAAATTTACTTTTATTGATTTTCGATTTCCTCAATCTAAAAGTATATAACCTAACCTGTGCAAACGTTTCCTCCAGGGTCCCGGTTAGGTTAGGTTGGCTAAAGTTTCTAACCCTCCGGCAGTACCATTGGAATGGTAGCAGCCAGCGACGGCTGAAACCTACTTGGAATGATTATCCAGCTTCCAGTCGTATGGGCATAGCGATGAACTAGTGAGAAAAAAAACAAACAACGGAACTGGTGGTTTGGGAGAAACTGACATCTCCCGTAAACACCGGGGTCTCGATTCATCTGCCCAACCAGTTTTTAACGTTCGGTTTGGCGGGTCGGGGACAGATCAATATTAGGTCAGCCCAAATTAGCACCACCATGGGCCGGCTACGGGATTGCGAACGTGGGCTCCGATTGTCGACCTAGTATCGCTGGGATCGCCGGGTGGGATCAGATTCGGAGAAAAAAATGCAACAATTCCCATGCCATCTGCTGGATTTGAAAAGCGGACCGGAAATCCGATCTAGATTTCGGTTTTATTTATAGTTGTAAGGCAAATCGATAGCTACCAAGCAGTTTTATTATGATTCAATCAGAAGATACGATGAACGAATGATTTCTCAGCAAAGCTCACATTGGGGATAATAATCATGTCCATCGAAATTACTGAATGCTGTCCAGTTGGCTGAGAACGGAGACAGCAAAACGCAAAACAGCCGTCTACTTAGTCAAAATTTCGTCGGTTAATCTGTGAAACAACGAAATACTACAATTTAAAACCCTCTCATATCAACCATACTATCATATATAATACTGTAATAGTCTTCAAAATGTTTTTCTTTAGTGCTTGAAAGAATAACCGAAATCGGGTTGTTTGGCCGTCTTCTAATAATGACTATCGATTGGTACAGCTTTGAAGCCAGTTTAGAATATTTTTAACGTTTTTTGATTCACCCCACACTTCACCTTGTATTTCCGGAACCGGAAGTCAGATCTAATTGAACTTTAGAAGTTTTGTATGGGCCTATAAGAATTATAAATTCATTTGAACTAAAGTTTGTAAAAATCGGTCATGCAATCAATGAGAAAAGTGAATAAGTAATTTTATATTGGAATTTTTACACTGATCACTCAATTTTTTCGGCCAATCTGATTTCAACAATCTTAAGCTCGTTTGAATGCTACAGTTGAATTGTGGATCAAGTATGAGGATCAAAAGGCTGGCACCTCTGGTTCCGGAGATATAATGCTGTAAATGGCGTATAAGTCCATTAGCGACTGGTTTTGGATTGACGCATTGTAATGAATGGCTTTTCTCAGTCTAAAAAGTGAGGCAGACGATTTGTTTTCCGATTTGCCCAAATTTGCAAAGCTCGATGAGGATTTATGCCAAACGCTTTAGGATTGACTGACCAAATCATTTCCAAGCGGTGGATGTATTCAAACTTGGATTTCAATTCACTGAGGCATGTTGCATTATTTTCTATACGTATAAATAAAAATATCTCTCATTGTGCAAAAAACTTTTTTTAAGCGATTATCGCGTAAATGATATAATAAATCGCCTTATTTGAAATAAAGCACTTAAAAAAGTCGCGTGAAATAAATTCGAATAAATTAAGTTCGCGTAGATTGAAGTTTTAGTTTACCTCAGTTTACTTTTGCATAATAAATTAACAAACCTAGTAAAGGCAGTTCGCTTTCACATCTCACCCAAGTCAGTCGATAAAACAAAACCGCTTATGTTCGGGACGAATGAAACTAAGTACAGCATTGTGTGGTGAACAATAGAACGATCTCGAAATGAGTGAACCAAACGAACAAAAGCTACCGCCGGTACGAAAGAATACAATTATTGTTGACTTCAGGCAGTGCAAAATTCAACCTTCGATACGAGAACTTGAAGGTTTGCTTAAGGAGCAAATGCATCTTGACATTAAACGTGTGCATTTACTTCAATGCAATAAGACAAATAATGTTGTTTACATCCAGTTTTATTAAGAGTTGGATGCAATTCAATTCGCAAAAGACAATAATAATGTGCATTATGTGGAGCACGAGAACATTAAGTACAGCATTCCAGTATATATGGAAGATAGTGCTTTAGAAGTGCGTGTGCATAAACTTCCCTCAAGCGTCATCGATCCTTATATTCGTAAAACTATGTCCCAATACGGAGAGATTCTCTCTATCGAAAAAGAAAAGTGGAAGAACTTTTTCCCCGGTATTCTAAATAGCGTACGTTTGTTACGCATGCGCTTGAAAAGGCCCATACCTTCTTATGTAACTTTCGGTCAGGATACAAGAATCCCGTGCAAATCACTTGTTACCTATGACAATCAGATGGCCACATGTCAATATTGCCAAAAAGCTGCTCATTACGGTAAGCCATGTGATAAACTGGACAAGGAGACAACAACACCAAAGGACAACGGTGCTTCCTTCACACCAACCCCAAGCAACCCCAGTACATCTGTGACAGCCACCAACAGCAGTGAAGTATCCCCTTCAACGAAACTATCCAACGTAACCCCTATAGAACAAAGTACACCAGCTGCAGTTAACAGCTTACCAGCCAACCAACCAGCAACTGCAAACAATGTACAACAAGGCGCATCTACAGCAACTAGCAACGAAATCAACAACAATACCACGGCAATGGATGACGAGACAAACCACGAACAAACTGCCCCTCAATCCTCGCAGGAGGAAATAGAAGTTCCTCTCCCTCTAGAAAAAGAGTGACAACGAGATCCAACGCAAAAAAAAATAGCTAAAAACTCAGCTCAATCGGCCACGTAAAGCTTGTACGCAAATAGGCCTGAATAAAAATATCTTTTATAGAAAAAACCTAGTAAAATAGTTGTTCATCTTTTCATTTAATTGTTCCATTCATTTGGTATGAATCAACCATAGGAATATACTTTTCGAAACCGTCAATCGTGTTCCCTCAAAAATAATTCAAATACATTTTAAGTTCAGTCACTGTGTTCACGTTGATTTGAGGGTTAAAATACATTTATTTTAAAATAAAAAGAATTTCAAGATTGACCAAAATATCATTCATCGCTACTTACTACTTTTTCCCACCTCTCAGAAAAATTTTCGAATCCCATTTCGAAAAAATGTCTCTTCTTTTGAGGTAATGCTAGTTTGATGCCAATTTTTCAATTTCTTCGAAAGAAGTAAACCGATGACATACCAGATCGATGTTCCGGCGGAACAGCCAATAATCGAAGGAAGCAATGTCAGAAAATACAATGAATCAGAATACGGAGAATATTTTTTTAGAGAATACGACGGGTGCGGCATAATGTCCCACTTGAGCGTTTCCAAATATTTTCTCCGATATTTGCGACATGAGGCCGAGCGTTGTCATGCAGTAAAATAATTTTTTCATGTCTTTGCTCGAGTCCTGGCCATTCTTCTTTGTCTTTGCTTGTGTTCCGACCGTACACAACACTCTTTTGGTCCCACTAGATGCACAACATGGCTTTCGAATCATAAATAATCGCCTTTGGTGTTGATGTAGGGTTCGATGGAAATAATTAACCGGGCATAGCGTAGTATTTTTTCTACTTGGGGTTATCATAAAATATACAGTTTTTATCCCCAGTAACAATTCGATATAAAAAAACTTTTTCCAGAGATAATAAAATAATTCCGT
Source organism: Malaya genurostris (assembly GCF_030247185.1). Lineage (NCBI taxonomy): Eukaryota > Metazoa > Arthropoda > Insecta > Diptera > Culicidae > Malaya > Malaya genurostris. The sequence goes on along the minus strand of NC_080570.1, from coordinate 42,944,107 downwards.
ACTGTACGTTTCCTAATATTCAATTCACTGAGGCATGTTGCATTGTTTTGTATACGTATAAATAAAAATATCTTTCATTGTGCAAAAACCTTGTTTAAGCGATAATCGCGTAAATTAAATAAAAAAATCGCCTTATTTGAAATAAAACACTCAAAAAAGTCGCGTGAAATAAATTCGAATAAATTAAGTTTGCGTAGATTGAAGTTGTACTACTACCTCAATCAGGTACTAGTCTGCTCACGCGGTGACAATATTAACTATTCTGTTTAGCTCTTAATTCACTTCACAAATATCACTTTAAGCTCTTTTACTAGTCGTAGACAAGGGCACAATAAGGTATGTTTTATAAAACTCACTTTCATGGATCACATTGAAGAAATTCAGACAAAGTGTAATAAATATATTAAATGTTTATATCCTCTTATAAATAGAAATTCTAAGCTCTGTCTAAAAAACAAATTGGTAATTTATAAACAAATTTTCAGACCAGCCATGCTTTATGCAGTACCAATTTGGTCAAGTTGGTGTTCCACCAGGAAGAAAACGCTTCAAAGGATTCAGAATAAAATTCTGAAAATGATTTTGAAGCGTCCTCCCTGGTTTAGTACAAATGAGTTACACAGGCTCACAAATATAGAACCATTAGATGTAATGTCACATAATATTATAAGCAAATTCCGACAAAAATCGATGCAATCTTCAATTGAATCGATTCGCTCTCTGTATTAGTTAGTACGTTAGTATATAAGTTCCTTTTCCCCATTACATTCCCTACACAAAAATCTCAGAATTGCGGAAGCAAATAATGTCCCCATGGTAATAACCAAATCATATATATATAATAGGGCTGAAAAGTCACCACTTGCGGCTGAAAACCCAATTTTAAATCCTAATAATTTAATTTTAACTCATATTCCAATAAATAGTTATTAAAAAACAGGTATGTTTTATCTACATTCCTTTGATCGGGAAGAGACGTTGTGTGTCATTTTATTGCCTGAGAGCAACTGTTTCGAAGAGACATTGGGATCCAGAATTGAACGAAAAGACATCGGGATTCGGATGCATCGCAAATATTTTCAAAAAGGTTTCGAAAAGGAATTCACAAGATAGCAGTTCAGGGTTCTTACTGTTCACCTTACCTTTTAACGATGTTGATAATTATGGGAGATGATGCCGATCATAAAATAATCATAGTTCAGACTACGCAGGGTTTTTGCCGTTAGATTGGACTCCCTTGGATAAATTTCTAAGAAATGTTTTGTTTTTAGCTTGATTTTTACATTAGATCTGAAAGATCGAACATGAGAATCCTAAATTATTTATTGATTAAAAACTTTCGATTGTTTCTTAGTCGTTTTCATGAATAAATGCTATGTAATCACTGTGATAATTGATTTTCCAAACAAGGCGTGGAAGATCGACTATCATATACCATTCTATTCAGTTCTTCGGAATCAGGAAACGTCTATGTGTATGTACATATGTATGTATATATGTATATATATATGTATGTATGTATGTATGTATGTATGTATGTATGTATGTATGTATGTATGTAAGAATTTCGTAATATTCGTAAGAATCGTTTTCCATCGAAATATAATAAACCCGCAGTGTTTATATTTTGACATTAGGGTGACCATTTCTTTGTTAGGGCACGGAACGACCGAAATTAGCTCTGCGCCTAATTCGTATTACTGTTTTTGAATTAGTTGATTTTAACAACAAAATTTCCAAAATAACTATAAAATTAGTTAAAATTTAGAATTTACTGTGCTGAAAAAAACTCTTATTTTTAGAGAATGTGTTTAGTTGGCGAATATTCTGGACACAAACCAGCAATATTTCAATCCAACACTAAATTCTCATTGACAACTAATTTTGTTATTAAAATCAGAAAATTCGTTTCTATTTATCTATCACCGTCATTACTGAAGGACAGCAGTGTCAAAGCAAAACAATCCATTAAAAAGCTAAAAAGGACAGCCTTTTCGATACTGCTCGCAAATTGTTTAGATGTTTTTCGCATGTGTTACGATATATCCCTATATAAATTTCTAAACCGAACCATTCAACCATTTATGTTGGTTGAAAACAACGTTTTATTTCTCTAATTCAACTAAAAAATTAGTTGAATGGATATGAAGCGTGCCTTAGCTAAGAAATGACAGCACGTTTAATTGGTGAATTCAACTAAAAAAAATAGCCATTTCAACAAATATTTTATTATTATTAAGAGAATTAGAATTAAAAAATCTAAATTAGCAAAAGTAAGATTTTTTTAGTTGTCTCAAAAAATAACTAACTAAAATCAGAAAATCAACTAATTTTTTCGCCAAAATGCTAATTTCGGTCTTTCCGTGGGTGAATGCAACAATCGATTATTTTGGATTTTCTTCAAAAAATACTTTTTTATTTGAATCATAACTTCCGAACAACTCAATTGATTCCGCTAATTTCCAGATATGTTGTCAATAGATGCCTTTAGTTTTTAGGAAAACATACGAATATTGTAAATTTGAAGTTTTGTGTTTGAAAAAGTCATATGTATGGGCACTATATCATTTCATAGTTTTTTTCTGAAAGCTGAAACATTTTTACATAACATATCCAAAAATTGGCGATGTATTTTGTTTTTGTTTTTGAGTTACAATTTTTTGAAAATTTCAAGTTTTCGTAGTTTCTGTGTATTTTCGATTTTCTTTAAAAAAGATGTTATTGATAAATTTTTAACTTTTTAATCACTCGATCGATTCAGCTAAACTTTGGATATAATATGAAAAATGTTTAGGCTTTCAAAGAAAAATATAAAATTTCACAGTGCCAATTGGACTGCCATGAACACCGTTAAAAAAAAAAAGACGTTCTAAAACACAAAACTCCCACTTTGTAATATTCACATATTTTTCTCAAAAACTGCATACATTTTATAGACAAAATGACACTCAAAAAAAAAACAAAATACAACGCCAATTTTTAGATATGTTCAGTTTTCAGAAAAAAATGTATAATGACAGAGTGCACATTGGTCGTCAAACATGAAAACCGTTAAAAAGTTATAAAATTGACTTTTTCAAACACAAAACTTGAACTTTACATTGTTCGCATATTTTTCCTAAAAACTATAGGCATTTATTGACAACATGTACAAAAATTAGCTGAATCGATCGAGCCACTCGTTAGTTATGATTTTTTTTAAATGTATTTTTTGTAAAAAAAACGATTTTTGATCCACCCTAACAAGGAAATGGTAACCTTAATGACAAAATAAAAAAACGGGCCTTTCGATGGAGAACGATTCTTTCAGATATTACGAAATTCTGAGTGATCGGTTATCAGTTTCTCATGGAATTGCTGTATGCATGTATGTATGTATGTAACGCAAAAATGTTGCCCAGATCCGATTTCTGGTAGTCACCGGATAAAACTAAAACTTAAACTTAAATTCAATTAAAAGGCAGGCTCACTTCTGATTCCGGAATAACGGAAGAAAATGTTCGACTTACGGTTCAATTTTTCAATCCAAGGGCAATTTTCCAATCCTAGGAAAACACTCATTGCTGTCATATGCGAAAGTATTTCCCACTACTACCACTAAATGAAAATCGAAATATCAGTTCATTCAGTAAACTGTTGTAAATAGAGTGATGTTTCCTTAACGCACTTGGATAGTTGTGAAGCATGCTGTTCCAACTCCGAAAATTTACGTACTTGTTATAAATTTCGTTCCAAAATAGCATCGGTGATGAAGTATCCATGAATTCAAATAACTTAAATTCTTACTCAACTTAGGTCGTTATGATTTTTTCAACATCGTTTACACAGCAGGACCGAAATAACATCGACTTTAAGTCGGAATAGAAAGACAAAGTTTGCATAAATCATCAGATCAGCATTGGTTTGCGATTTCGATCGCGAAAAGTGTCAACGATGTGTGCAGAAGGATCTAGCCTGGCTCGTAGTCTTTCAATCCAAGAAGCATTCCAATCATCTCTGGCTGCAACCATTTTTCGCTGATTCCGGATTTAAAAACAAAACATCACCTGGTTGGTATTTCTCCCAATCGACGATCGTTCGAAAATGCCATCCAAGCGCATACTTAAAGAGAAATCCCTTTTTGGCCGAAACGACAACGAGTTCGGTGGTAGGAAAAGAAGGAAAAAAAATATTTGAAAATTATTTAAATTAATCGATACGTGCCCCGGACGCATCCGGACCTACCAACACCATGCAGCGCGTGTCGATCGGCGCTGAAGGGATCCTGCAGCATTAAAGCAGCACCCCTGACGAATGACCCCTACCTCTTTCGATTTTCGGGTTGACGATCGTTGCACGCACGTCGTTGTTGTAATGACCGGTTTCCCTCTGGGGCCACTAACACTTCACGTACGGTACGGATGCGACAGTATTGGATGAAGCGATCGTTCGGTGACCAACGGGTCCCACCGCCATCGCCACCACCACCACCACCGCCACGCCTCCTGCAGGGAAGCAGCGAAAATACACACATTCATCATCATTACCAGAATGGTGTGTGATTTCGCTCTCTTTCATTTTCGGTGGAGCTTTCTCTCTCTCTCTCTTTTGCTCATACCACATACAATCGGCGGCAACGCTCACGGGCTGTGTGAAGCTTTTGGGGGCCTGCACAGCTTTCTTCTTTCTCCGCAGCTGCGCCCGCAACCTTAAACTTGATCGACGTGCGCACATTTCTTCTTTCGGAAATTAACCGAGATGCCGTGGTTGTGTTGGTGCCATCGTTTCGCTCGCGGCCGGGGTTCGGGCCGTTGGTCACACATGAGGTCTGGACTGCCGGGGGGGCCCCGGAACCAAAGAGAATAAAACCCGCAGCAGCATTGTCTTCCAGTCACAGTTCACCGGTTGCTTTCCAACAATTAACAGCTCCTCACGAGACCCCGAGAGAGTGAGCTTGTGCTACCCTAAGAGATAAAAAGACGTGTCAAGCAGTGTCCTGCATTCAGTGTCGTGTCCTCCGAGGAACCGGAAGGTGTGCAATTGTAGTACAGAAAGAAGGAAAAAACAGAATGAAGCAGTTTGTCGTGTTGATCGCCGTTTTGGCCGTTGCGGTTGCAGCCCCCTCGGAAACCGATGGATTATTGTCCAGCGCGCTCAAATTTGTCAAAGACTGCGGTGACAAATCGATGGTGTTATGCGTCAAGGTAAGCGGCAGTCATCCACGGAAATAAGAAAAATAAAAAAAAAACAGGAACTATCTACGAGTGTGAAAGTCAGAAAGTCCCGTGAAAAAACAAAATAAACAGACATTGGAACATTTGCAGCTTGAAAGTGAGCTTAGTGAACATGTTTGTTTAAAAGTGTATTGATTCGCGTGAAAATAATAATATTGAATTAAACCGAACATTGGTGATCGAAGACCCTTCAGACGGGTAATGGATTACGAATTCCCATAGTGATGCAATAAATGCGAAAACCTATCGAGAGATCCAGTTTCTTTAAGTAGCAAAAAAAAATGTGCGAAGCAACACAAGCAGAACGAGTTACCGTAAAGCTTGCCAACATGTAGTAATTACTGAATCTACAGCTCCGGAGCAAAGTGCGCACCATGATAATTGTGATATTTAACTGATTAATCGTAATCGCGCCGATGTGTAGACTCTCATGTACATGTTTGTATAGGCGTAAAAACTAGGCAATCATCTTTGAGTGGTGGACGCAACGGGCGCGAAAGGAATCGGGAACAAATCTGAAAACAACTCTCCCCGAATAACTGTATTCGAACAGCAAAAACCAGCTTGAAAACTCGCGAAACACATTGTGCCTTGAGAGCAGTCCCGCACATCCCAAAGCCAAACCCTCTTCTCACTGGCCGGGAAAGGGTACAACTATGTGTATTGATTACTAACCTATTTTTTCTTCTATTCTTTTCATTTTTATTTTTCCCACACGGCACACACTTCTACACATCCGTACTTTTCGACACAGGAACGTGCTCTCCAGTATGTGGACGGTGCCCAGGGCGACATCGAGATCACGGAGGGAATCAAACTGGTGGAAACTGAAAAACCAACTGCCCAGGGTCGCTCGTTGAACGAAGTTGAACTGCCCGTTGACCCGGAAGCCCGCGAATCCGAAATCGACAGTCTGCTGGTCGACCGTGCCGCCCGTTTCCTCGGCTCGCACACCCTGCAATTCAAGGTCCCCAAGGACTCGATCGAGGACATGCAGCGTTCACTGGATGAGGGTGAGTAGCTTTTTTCTACACGCACACACACACGAGCGCGCAACACGGCTTACACGGGGTTGGGCGTTGATCGAGTGTTTTTCTCGGATCGAATGTGGCGGTGGTGGCGGCGGCTCGCAATCGACCGCCCAGACAGAGATAACGATTATGCGAGATTATGATGACGATGACGATGATAATGCTAATGATAATCACGACGATGATGATGATGATGATGGTGCCGATGGTGATTGCGTTTTGCCTCGCATGGTTGATCGACTGCATAGTTCTTCATAGTCGTTGAATGGTGCGCGGCTCAGCTCCGCGAGAAGAAGAACTGAAAGCAAAGTCAGTCAGTTAGTAAGGCACTTGGTCGTTGAACTTGACCTGACGGAGGCACGCGCGTCGTGACGGCGTGCTCGGTTAGTTAACTGTTATTATCACATTATGTCGTCCGCTGAGGTTGGTTCGCCGCATAATTGGTGTAGCGGAATTTTGCGGGCTGTCGACGAGCGACGGGTTCGTCGCTTGCAAGCTCAGACGCGCTATGGTCGACGATGGCGGCGTTTTAAGCAGCCTTACGATTGATTGAGATTCTGTAATTTATGAGTTTAGATATTATATATCGCATTATCGTAATGCGGATCTTGAATTAAATACTGTTAAATGTCGTCCAAGGTTGAAATTCCATGCCTTGCAAGCGATATCAATTATATTTTTCAATGGTGCTTAATTATAACCAACTACTTCCTCATAGCCTAAACAGCACAAAAAACATCCTTGTTTCTTTCCTGATATGATAAGAATTTTCTCTGACATACAGCCTTATACAGAACGATGAAAATATAAGTAAACCAAACTTGTCACATTATTATCTAATATTATATTTTTAGTGCCATCTAATTTTAAATATTATCTGGGAACTTATTTTACTTTTTTTTCTATCTCGAAAGTAACAAAATTGAAAAAGAGGTCGTCTGATTGCCCATTTTCTTCGAAAATGAAATATAAAACAGACGAATCTGAAAAACTAAAGACTTATTTGTTTCACACTATTTGCTTTAAAGTGAACTGCAACACAGTAAATAGTTTTTCAGTTGAACACTCGTATAAATTCTATTATTTTTTCTATACAAAAGAAGATTCATACACTATTCGTGAAAAATTTCTTATTGCATAAATTTCAAGATATTTCATATTTTTGACGAGCATGCGATTCTATCTTTTTCTATGCCATCTTAAACTAGATTAACTATAAATGAATAATTTTTTAGGATTGTGAAGTAATCAAGAAGGACTAAAAAATTAAGTTTTGTCAAACATTTGGAGATAGCTAGGGAAACTAATCACGCTTCCTTTTTTCATGTCCAAAAAGATAAAATAACCTCTTATGGGTACTGAAAATTTTCCTTGCTCTAAATCAGTAATCTGGAAACTTATCGACTGTAAATCGATCAGTTTTCAGGATTCGGAATACACACCAACCATAAATAAGCATAACCCACGATTAGCTGTGTATTTTTTGACAAACTCGGCATTTGTACAGTCTTAAAAGCAACTAAATGCCAATTAGCGGTTTTATGCTGTCATAATGTGGCATTAGTCCGTATTCAATGGCAGAAGTTTTGCATTCTCCTTAGGTCCTTTAAATGCTAAAATAGATCCTAAAATTCCCTCTTTGAAACCTAGAATAGATCCCGATTTCTAACATTGAAATAATAACGCCAGTCTGGGTTCGATTCCCAACCCCGCACATAGGGTCAGATAGTTTTTCTAGTTCAAAGAAGCGAATGAACTTAAGGTTGAAACCTCTATAATCCAAAACAAAAAAAAAATTACAACTAAAGTTTGTGGCAAACATATGCAGAATTTCAAGATTCACTGTCTACAAATGTATCAGAATATAAACCGTAAAAATGTTTGATGATCCAATATATTGGTCGTTAAAGATGTAAATTGAAACAATTTGAGAGTTCATCAATTCCTAAAAGTCTAAATAAGAAAAATCTCAGTTCCTCAGTTTTACTTCCTCTTTCGATTATTGCGCAATTTTTCCCTCTAATTCTTCGCATACACACAGTCACGTACCCAGAGGGGAGGCCCGAGGGGCCCGGGCCCCTCCCGAAATCAAAAACAGACATATAATTATTTAGAAGGCCTATGACATGTGTTGCAGAAATAACAAGACAGTAAACGTAAAGAAATAACAGATCCAGTGGAAAAGTTTAAAGTGTCTGTTAAAAACACCCGTAAGAGGCACACCGAGAATTAGGTACATAAGCAGTCTTCAGTAACATTTTTTTTTAGCTTGGGCCCCTCCCGAAACGAAATCCTGGGTACGGGCCTGCATACACACTTAGAACCGTTTGTGCAAATTCATGTGTTCTGAGGAAGAAATATTCGAGCATCAAAAAAGATGTATTTTTACGAGCATCAAAAAAGATGTATTTTTTTTTTTTTTTAATTTGGATTCAGACATTTGGATATATTTTTCACCATTGAAACATGGTATTTTTCGTGTGTGTGACAGACAGAGACAGGATTATGATTGCTACAAATTTTTATTGTTATGTAAAACCTATTCAGTGGACGAATCACGTTTTCATAAATTGCGTTATATGTATATTTGCGTCACCTGTAAAGCTCAAACATTTTGCTTGGAAGAACATTCACAAAAACCTCCATCTTTCGATCAATTCGGACGGAATTACTAGAAGAATTAGTAACATATCAAAAGAGAAGATAAATCTCTTTCCAAATAGAGCCATTCCTAATGTTTATCGAGAATTATTTAAAATTTTTCGAACGTATGATCGCAGCGCAGTTCCCTGGTATGTATCCAGAAAACAACGTCCCTACCGCCACTGCGATAGCAGGCGGCGGCTAGCGTAACCACATTATTGCGTACAAGTCAATCCGGCGAACGAATGCTGGTTGAATGCGAACGGATGGTTGATGTTCGGTGAATAACGAGCAATCAACTGCCCACACGTTCAGTTCGAAATGAATTTTGAATCAAACTCAAATACGTATGTGAGTATTTTCCATTCGGAATTCCATGTTAAATTCGTGTGGGCATGTGTTCGTGATTTGAAAATTTCGAAAGAAAACTTTTTTCGGTTTTCAACTGCTGCACGTTCATGCACACTAGCACGTTCATAAAAGAAGAAAAAGTTCAAGGACATTTACAATGATTCAGCATGATCAAGTACTTAAAAACGTACATGTCGAGTATAAATTTATTATTCTTCCCATATGGGAGCTCTGCGAGCACTATGAAGTTGACATAGTTCCGATTACTGTTGGCAAACAGTCGATCATCATTAAATCGATTCTCAGATGTCAATTGTTGCGTTCGTTAAATAATGAATGCTTAAAATAAAAACATTACACGATGCACGATGACGACACAAATGAACTGTCGACGAATCAAATTCATTTTTGACAGTAGCCGTGTGTCTGTTTTGTTTTGTGACTGCAAATTAAAAATTAAAAAATGACGAGAAAGTGTCTGTTCAAAACGTGTTCCACAGTGAAAAGAACTAAAAAGATTGCCCTGTATTCGTTTCCAGCATCAAGGAGCAATATTTGTATAAATCAGTTGAGTGTGAGGCGACTTGCAATTTTTAAATTCAAATTATGAACTTTTAAACTGTAAACAAATACACGTCAGCTGTCAAAAAAGTTCATTCTGTTCATTTTGTGAAGTTATGTCATGTTCGTGCAAAGCCTATTTGTCGACAGATTGAAGAATCCATTAGATCCATTACCGTTATGAGTTATTTTTTCGGTTCATTGTAATAAATCAATTGACTAGATTCCGATTGAATATCAATCTGAGCTAAAAGCAGAGTATTCTAAGAGCCAGTGTGCTTTTATGCGTGACCCCAGGCCTTTTTATTGAACAAACTATCAATCCAATAATCAGAGGAGAAAAGACAATCTTACTATTTCCTTTAAACTTGATTAGCATTACTCTGAATTCCACTGGAAAGTTGTAGAATTGACACTATTTTTGAAACCTATTTATTTGTATTGTCCAATTGAAATTTTAAGGAAAATGCTAATGAATAAAGCTAGTTTTTGCCGTGTTTGCGGAACTATAATTATTCTGCAGGGTGGATTACTAGATGGCATAACAGTTCCAAATAAACTGTTATGTACTTACTGTAGTCTAACACGAAACGTAAAGAAAAGTATTGTACGTGGCTAATTTTTCTCTTTATTTAGTTATGGGATAGAAATATTCAGAAGCGAAAGTGATTGAACTCTAGAACAAACATTGTCACCGTAGAGGAACAAATTTTGCTGGTATCTTAGTGTTAAACGATGCCAGTTATGGTGCTGGGAATCGCCTAAAATCTCAAAACGAAAACTAAATTAAGAAGTACAATATCTTTTTTATCGCATTAAAAATAAATTTTTAATTTCTGCCCATGTTACGAAAGATTGCATTCAAATTTATTGGGATGTATGACACAGATATTTTGTAATCACATTACTCAGATAATTACTGTGTAGGAGGTCCGACCGTCGTTACATAAATGCTTTCACGTAATGTTGCATAATTTTTTTCGCATTATGTTCACACTAATAGACCGTGATGACTTCGAATAATAATCGCGCACGACAGCATTCGCTAGTTCCGGTTCATGTAACCCACAGCTTAACCGATCACGTAAAGTAAGCCACCACCATCACCATCATCATCATCATGATTACTATCGGCTACATCGAATACGGGTCTCTGCAGTAGCACGAAACGTCCCACATGAAATGAAAAAACACTCACGAACACAGCACGATTGTGTAAGCCCGCAGAAGAAATTGAAAGTCTCCGAAACTTTCACTCTCGATCAACCCAAACCGAAACCGCCCTGCAGCAAGAAGCTCATCAGCCACAAATTAAACTGCATCTCATTCTCTCCTTCTCTTAATACTCCGTACTTACAGCCCGTGGAAAGAAGAAGAAGGTCAAGAAGCTGCTCCTGCCCCTGCTGTTGCTGCTCAAGTTGAAGGCCGCCGCTCTGCTCCCACTGGCCATTGGATTCCTCGCTCTGATCGCCTTCAAGGCTCTGATTGTCGGCAAGATCGCCCTGATCCTGTCCGCCATCATCGGTCTGAAGAAACTATTCGACAAGAAACCGGAACAGAGCTACGAAGTCGTCGCCCACCCGCACTACTCGCACTCGACATCGTTCGACGATCATCACGGATACGCTCGCTCCCTGGATGCCCAGAATCTGGCCTACTCTGCTCACACTCAGTAAGCTTGCCATAATGCTGTGTATCGAGAATTAGTGCCCCCCCCCCTCTCCCCCTGAGCTTTCTACCTTCACCGAACCATCGTTCTAAGCCCCCTTTTTCCCCCTCACTGAACCGTCTTATACTGTTTTTCTCTCAAACGGAACTAAAAAACTTTACACACTTTTTTCGCTACTATGATCCTTCCGAATTCACACTCCCCGGACAGTCACGCGTACGTGATTCGGGGGAGCTGTGACGACTACTAGTTAAGTAGGTTTCAATTCTTGGTCATCCCATAACTAAACCCCCAAACCGTGACACAGCCGGATGGCAGCTGAAAGCCACCCGAGCGAAAACACACTCACCACACTCTTAGATTAATTTAATTTATTTGCGATGAGAAGAAAAAGCGTATTTAATAATTTATTTTGCTCGAGAATATTTATTTAGATTATTTGTTTTTAAAGGTAGTTTTTTCTCTTCTTCTCTCGAACTGTTCTCGTCTAACCTACTCCCACTGTCGCTGCGACGCTTCTCCTAGATTCTATGCATGTGTCATTTTTTCCTATTTTTCACAATACCAAATAATGCTCACTGAAGAAAAATCACGATTACGGATTGAAAAGGCCTAGAAGAAGTACAGACGATGGCAGTCTTTGAGAACACTTTGACGAAGAAAACAAGAAAGCTAAAATACGTAAAGTTCAAAATAGTTGTAACTTGGAGTGAATCTCATCCGCACAGTATGTCAGTAATCTGAGATCTAGCTTTAGTCCATAGCCAATAGTAACGGATCATTGAAGAAAGAAAACTAAACATGCCAAAAATTTATTGAAAAAAAAAACAAGATACGCTCCCCCACAAACGCCTTGATAGCCTCGAAGAAAAACAAAAAAAAAACAACAATCGAAAGCAAGACTGTACAGACGCTGACTGACTGGTTGGGTGTTCCGAGGAGTCACGTTTCTTCAATTTTGGTCAACCCAAAGTGCGGAAAACGTGCCGGAGCCCAAAATCATGCAATGATTTCTGCCCCCCCGCCCACGGTAGTGGTTCCGTCGTTTGCCTAGCATAGTCAAATTTCAGCCGAAGCGGACCCCGGTTCCGAGACTGCGTGGTAGCAGCACTGTGTCACGTGTTGCAGGGCACTCGACTTGGAAGTGTCCACCCTCCCACGGATTGATTAAGCAAAATACTCGTGAAACATGAAAAAGTTTATATTAAACTGTAGTAAGGTGACTTCTCTTGCACTAGAACACGATACCCTCTCTTGTCCTAACAACTCTCTAGTAGGCGCCAGTCGGCGCTTCGAAACTTTACCAAAACACTCATACTCAAGATAGATTAAATTTTTCTCTACCTCGGATCTCCTAGAGAGCCGCTAGCCCCAAACCGCGGTAACGCGGCATTAGTATTTCAATTGTTCATTTAAATGCTGAAATAACTGAATTCTTCATTCTACTGTCTACAACTGACTACCGAATCTACCGATAACATCAATCGAATCTCTCTCTTTCTCCTTTTCCGCACTTGTCTAACGTCTCTAAGACGCGTCCTTCGCGTGTTTCGAAAGAAAAAAAGCTTACAAATTCTTAAAAACAAATAACTATTGCAAAAAAATCTCTTTGTAAGAATGATCTGTTCTGTTATTTATTGTTTAAATTATTGAATGAAAAGAAAAAAAAACACACACACACAATCAGCTCACATGAAAGGAATGAAATAAAGATGAAAATTGAAAAATTACCGGTTCCTTCTTCCTCCGTCCAGCGGGCGATGGATGCGTTAATTCACCAACCCAGAAAGAAACTCCCTCCAGCGAACAATGACCTCGTCCCACACAAACCAAACCAAAAGAGAAATCTTCCCATCCCGGTTTACTCTCAAAAAAAAAAAAATAAAATAAACGAAACGGTCCTTGAGTTGCATTTTTGTCGGTCAGAGACCTCCGCCGCGCCACGTACGAGTGCAATGCACGGGCGGGTTTGTTTGTTGCTTTTTTTTTCATTTTCTCCCCGCGTACTCTCTGCCGGTGTGGTGTGGTCATCAACGTTCACGTTCATGAATCTAACCGAAAACCGGCTTTTCCTCAAACGAAAGTAAAAAGTCACAAAACGATCCCCTGCCGCTCTCTCGGCCGCATCGTTGAACAGCACCCATATAAGATTCGATCCGGGAATGCGGTCCCCTGAGAAACGCTCGAAACTCATTGTCCACTGTCATGGAGTCATGGGTGATGAAAAAATAAGGGATGGGATGGGAGAAACGGTGCGGATTGCAAACTGGCATTGTGACCAGCTAGGGAAAGTTTCGGGTCACTCACCAATGATCGAAAGTTCCGGCCTCGATCGTGGCGCAGAATTAAAAACACCCACAGCTTCGGTGTTGTTTATTTGTTTGTTTTTTTTATGGGTTTTCTTTCTTTCGAAATCGAAATAAAGGCACGCACCTTCGGCATGTGTGTAGAGGATCGAAGAGAAAGTTATACGGAGAGGTGATTCCTGGCGATCGTGGTCACCCACCCCCAATCCTCAGTGAGTGGCCCTCCCAGTCCGAATACCGTTGATATTCACGCTTATTAATTCCAACAATGTTACTGCGTTCGGATGCGGGGCGACAACCGCCAACCAGCGGGTGATCGCTTTCCCACACACGCATCGGTGAGCATATCGACATCGGCGTGCCCCGATGTCGATATGCTCAACACCTGATACGTATGAACAAATCACGAGGATCACTGAATGCCGCACCAGAAAGCGATCGTTGTGGTGAAATTTAGCGGGTGACGGTGTGCTTTTTTCGTTTTGTAGGTTTCCTGTAGACAGCCGACTTTCGATGCGTTGGGTAAGTTATTGAATTTGAATGAGGACTGGTCAAATTTTCGATGGAAATTTCACTTTCATCCGAAATGTAAAACAATATGCAAAGTCAATTGATACTGGACCCAGATTTCTTGTCCTCAATCGAGGAAAGTAAGTGAATGGGTCGAGCGTTGTTGCTGTGTGATAGAAACGAAATCGGAAACAGTTGAAACAACGCAATGATATGGAAACAAGCAGGAGGAAAATTCTTATATTCCATGGTAAACCGAAAAAAAATATTGAGGAAAGCCCTTGCCGATGCATAAAATGTGTGCTCAAAAACTAATTACACTTCTCTCGTTTACTAAGTTATTGTCTGTACTGAAGTGTGCCACGATCAAAAATTGATCAAATTACTCATTTTATAGATGTGTGTATTGCATCATTCCTACACTGACGCAAAAAAGCTATTGAAATCCATAAGAAACACTTATGATATGTCGCTGCAAGTTTCCCAAATGGATAGTCAATAAGTCAATCTCATGCTTTTCAGAAATAATGAACTGTGAATTTCATAAATCATAGCATTGAAGTAGACTTATAATTTATGTAAACTAAAAACATCAATAAATTCATTCTTTACATTATTATTTGTTAACATTGTTTATCAGTAAAAAAACACCTATCTACTATAAAAAAACTTCGTTTGGTCTGAATAGATAACGATTTCCTATTTCGTGGGTAGCAAATGATGATCCGATAACTACTACCATATTAACGACATTGTATCAAGTCTTCAAAGCTTCATATGCTGAAAAATTGTCGTCATATTCTCCCAATTTCTATTTTATACATACTGCGTACACTTTATCTACATATTTTTTAGAAATTCTTCTGTTTCGAGAAGTTTAAATGAGTCTGATTGTTCAAATGTAGTGATAAAATCACCCGTTTTGAATAGAGAACTTTTGAACATAAACGATTGTCTAAATAAGACCATGCTTTCAACTTCGAAGGGGTAAAGAATTTTTGAATAGTGAGGTCGTGATTTTAAAAAGTTAACTGTCCATTGTTCATCATCCCTCAAATTAAAGAATTTGAATTTAAATTAAATTTCATGCTTAACGTATATGCAATATTCAAGCGCGAAGACAAAACATAAGCATTTACTTCATATCCTTGATGTTTAGCTTCATTCCTAGAACACATCGTTTTATCAATTGAAGTTAGGATAATAAACAAGAAAATGTTACTTGGGCTTAAGAGTATCTTCGAACAGTTAATATAAATAGTGATGAGATTCTATCAGGTTTCTTGAAGTTTTTAAGTCGATTTCTAAGAATGTGAATCATTCTTGAATTCTAAGAATCAAATCAAACAGTTTTTATGTCCTTACGGGATCGTCTCCTGCTACATATGGTCCAACAATAAAAGTGATATTTTTACAAAATGCTTACATTTCTGACGCGGCTATTCTACCTATAATTACTCTTTACTAAGTCATTTAGGGGTTTGGTACCTCATGTGTACCGTTTTGTGCTAAAGTGCACATGACTAGTTTTCATTTTTACGTTTCGCATTCAGCTCAGCAGTGCGTCAGCAGTTTATGTTGAACTGATAACGCCACCTAACGGTTCACTTTACTGATTTTTGTGTTATACGTCTCTTCAAAATCAGGTATTCATCGCAAGCTTACATCTGTTAATATCTTTCCTATAAATTTTACTCTGGATTTCAATATCTGATCTGCTGATTTTTTTTTTCATACATTAAGTGCGGAAAGTAAACCGTATTCGCAGGGTCCATTTCTGAATAAATCATGCATTCCATCCAGTGGCGTACCGAGGAAATTTTGCGCCCGAGGCAAAATTAGTGATTTCTGCCATCATTGGTTTAGTGAGCAAAAATAAAGAAAGCTGAACTCCATCTCCAGAAAGTGACTTTGACGAGCAAAAAAAATAGTTTGCCGCCCCCCTAAAAACGTTGGGCCGGTGGCAAGTGCCCCCTTCGTCGTTTTCAAATGCTTCACCAGTTTCATTTTCCTGTTCTTGTATCACTGTATTAATGATTTACCTCCTATTACTACCAATTTTGGAGAAGCAGGTAGATTTTGATTCTCCAATATTTGCAGTGTATCATGGTGTTTTATTCGGCCTGTGACAGTAAAGACATTGTGCCACAGTGTAATTACAAAGATTCGCTTAAGTAGAGTTTAATATTACATTTGTATAGGGCCTCAAGTTTCTATGTTCGTGCTCTTAATGTACGGCCAAGTTGAAGTCGTAACGTAAAGAAACAAATAAAAGTTGGTTTTTGTTTACTTGGATGATGCCAGATTTCGCCCGACTTTTTCTTCCGGAAAGTATAGATTTTATTGGCATCTCTGGATGTGACCAAATCAACTGACATCAACGACGTACACGCTTATGTTACTTGTGGCTACTCAGTGGTACAAAATGGTGTTTTACCCAAAATTGGGTAGAACCCTATCAAATTGATTGATACACTCAAAATAATAATCATGTTATAGTTACGTGAAAAGTTATGTGAATATTTTCTACCCTACTTTTCACGTAGATTTTAATGGACTGGCATTTAAAAGCTGTTTAATGCATAATCCAGCAAAAGTTACGTGTTTCACAGGTAAAATGTAATGTATTGTTCATATCACATTTACCTATCAGTTCATATCAAGTTTAAATACCAGAGTATTACTATTTTATATATTGTTTGAAGACAAAAGGGAGATTTCAGATTTTTATATAAATCTATGAAATGAAAAATACCATGAAAAATAAAACATTTATTTCTGAAAATTAGCATATAATTTCAATGGCTTAAAAAGTAACAAATAACTTCGTGGTATCTCAAATAGACATGCCTCTAGAAAACGTTTTTGTTGTTACTGCCATCCAACCGAAGCCGCAGTCGAGATTCGGGAACTCCCACAACACTACCGATGTTGATTGAAGTCGCATTACATGGTTCCAGTGTCTCTAGTTTCATACCGATTTTGAACTCGTTTTTCGGTGGACCAACGGCTTGTTTCGGCAGGAGCGGACAAACTTCCGGACTCACGCAGGTACTCGGTCCAGTTGAACACATGGAAACTTTCATACTGGAATGGACCGGACGATGTAGTCAAAAATTGTAACTAATTAACATTTCTCGCAAATATTTACACTACTTACACTTTGAGGGCCACTGTTCGCCATTTTCGAAATCGAGTTTTTCACACTGGAAATTCACGTAGATTGTTTGACGTTTGGTCAATTCACGTAAACCTTATGTGATGACTCTATTCATTTTAGGGGATGTTCGCATAATATTCATTTTCGTCACGTAAAATATTCAATTTGACATTTAAAACCATTTTGCGTGATTTTTTAAGTAAATCGAACGTGAATTTTTATTTCAGTGTATGATGTTAGTTGAATGTGTCAATGACTTTAAGCGACATCCTTCACATATTGGTCAATTTTTTTTTTCTTTTTACCGCTACTCAAGTTTTAGGTATTATATTTGCAAAAATTGATTTGCTGATACCGAGTTTTGCAAAAACCATACCAACCCGAAAGTTGAGTAGTTGTTGAAAGAAAATGTTAGCCGATGTACGGCGGATGTCACTTAAAGACAGCGACATGGTATGACATTCTACTAATCAATTTGATAGGGTTCTACCTAATTTTGGGTAAAAAACAACTTTGAGACAAGCATGTTAGCGTGTAGAATGTTTGACGACAGTCAGAAAGTCTTGATTGGGCAAAGATTTAAAACTATTTGTATTTGTATAGGCGAGATCGGGGCGAAAATGGCAATAATTCGAACACTAAATGTCACATCCCATCGACTAAGCCCTCTATACGTGGGCCCGAGCATTAGTTCAAATTGGTATATGTCCATTTGACATTTTTGAAATAGCAAAAAACTACTGCAGAGACAGGAAGTCAGAGTGTCGGAAGTCGGATTCGGATAAAATTCAACAGCAGCCTACCATCTACGGTACTTTCGGAGCCGAAGACCGCTAAAGCCAAATATATCCTACAAAGCGGAATAGTTTTGAATCCGACTAAGAAAACTGTTTGCTTTTTATGCAACGTCGTTCTCAACGAGGCCTTGAAATTCAATCACTCATCACCCTGTAATTTTGGAACCGGAAATCGGATCAGAATTGGGCTCTAAATTAGTAAAAATTGGACAAGTTATCTCTGAGAAAAGTGAGTGAGTTCAATGTAGGAGTATATGACCACTATTGCTTGTGCTTCCTGTATCGGAAGCTGGGAATAAGTACAGCTACAGAATTCGGTTTGTTTGGCCGTCTTTTGACAATGACTATCGATTGGAATAGTTTTGAATCAAGTTTTTGATATTTTTCATTTCACGAATTCCGTATCATGACCTCTTTCATTAAATTTAGTTTGTGAAAATGAATCAATACATCGCTGAGTGTTGTTCAATTTGATATGTGGTGGAACTGGAAGCCGGGAACCGGTATAGCCTAAGTCGGTACTTTTAACTATTAAGTAATAAGGCCTATCGATTGGAATTGATTTAAGTCCAGTTTTGATTTTTTCTTGCGTTTTGCATCTTCGCTCTATAAAACTGTTTGAAGTTTTTAACATTTTTCATCCTGCAATTCCAATACCGAAAATCGGATCCGGATGAGGTACAAGAGTTTTGCATGGAACCATAAGATCTGAGGGCGTTAAATTTTTTGTACTCCTCACACAATAATTCCGACACATGAAGCCGAATCGCAATAAAATTCAGAATCTTTTTATAGGACTCAGATATCTTTCATTTGAATCTAAGTTTGTAAAAATCGGTTTAGTCATCGCCGTTAAAAGTTAGTGCCTATTGTCACATAACTCTGGAACCAGAATTCGCATTTTGTATGGGACTAGAATACCTTTCATTTGAGTCTAATAGATTTTTTCATTGAAAAACACTGGAGGCGTGGATTGCTCTGGTTTTGCACTTTCGAGCAGAAGTGCATTTTTTGATGGTGTTTTATTGTCGTTTCTGCTCGAAAGTGCAACACCAGAGCAATCCACGCCACCAGTGTATTTCAATGAAAAACACCATAAGTTTGTGAACATCAGTTCAGCCATCTACGAGAAAATTTAGTACACAGAAACATACACATACAGACCTTTTTCGTATCCGACGAACTGAATCGAATGGTACATGGCACTCGGACTTCGGGCCTGGTTTCAAAAGTCAGCTGTCACAATGATTGTGCAACCTTTCTAAATGAGAAAACCAGAGAAAGCTACAAACAAAACTGCTTGAAAAAACTGTCCGGAAAACCATTTAAATAACTGCTCGAAAAACTACTTGAAATAACTACTCCAAAAAACTGCTTGAAAAAAATGCTCCAAAAAACCTACTAGAAAACTGCATTGTCTTTCGTACGAGATGAACGGCACATATAGTAAGTGTCTCACTTGTTGACTTGTACGAAAACCAGCTCCGCGGCGTTTACGAACCGCATTTGGTTCGGTGCTAGGGTTGCTAGGGTGAAAGAACTCTGTAAATAGTAACGCCTATGCTATGCGAAAAGCAAAGTGAACTTAATCTTCTATGCTGCGGGCTTGAAAACCAGGGAGCAATAGACATTGTTTTTTTGTTGTTTCGAGTTTAGACCACTAATTATCTAAAATACATAGTTTTATCTACTCGAATCGAAGTGTAGACCTATTGCCAAGTAATAAGTGTAATTACATAAAAAATCTGTTGAAAATTAGTAAAAATGTTGGTGCTCAAAACCTGACCAGTTTTGTGACTCAGTCGATTAAAAGACGTACTTGCGATCCAATGATTTTCGGTTCAAATCGCAATACCCTGTTAATCTTTTTTAATCTTATACGATGTTCAAATTACTAAATGTAGTCTTAAAGGCTTTTAAAAACAATTTTCGAAACTCGCTTTGTCGTGATATTATTTTCAATGTAGGTTAAACGTTGCCATTTCTTGGCTTCAAGATTATCCATCCAGTCTGTTCTGAAAACTTATTTTCTGAGTTACGAGCTTCTGTTAATTTATTTTGTAAGTTACGCAATGCTGCGGAAATCGTTTATGTCACACGCAACAGGCCATACAAAGGCTTGCAAATCATTGCGTGAGCAATCATTCAAGCCAAGAACTGCAGCTGGTTTCTCCGAAAACAAAAAAAGTGAAAGTGCTCCTGATGTTAATCTTGACGAAAAAAAAACTTCATTGTTTCGCCGCTGGCCGCCCAGGTTTTCTCTGTGCCAAAATCCGGATTGTGCGAATCATACTGAATTAACATGTTGTAAATTTTTGCACCAATTTACTCCCAGCAGCGATGCGGTAACAATGGCTAGCACCTTGCCAAGTAATTATTCGGCTTCCTTTGTGGCGGGATGAGAAACATCACGCTCATCACGACCGGAAAAAAATCACCGGCAGCTTCGGATGTGCTGTACGTCAAGCAAAACGTCAAACCAAACAGACGTATTGTGCAAATCGATAGCGGCACTAGCCGGTTGGAGTCGAAAATTTGCTTCATCCATTTGGTGTCTACGCCATCGGAAATGTAAACTGAGAACTGACAGTTTTCTGAAAGAGTATATAAGAGTTGAATCAGTGTTAATACTGTAATGTTTGCCATAACGATGGTAGAAAATTTTAAAATATTAATGTCAATTATAAAAAAAAACAAACATCTTCCCAGACTGTGAATCCGTGTGATTTCGCACATTTATTTTTTACGGGTTGAAATGAAGTACTCAACGGGTAGTGAAAGGAAATTTGAAACTCACGTTTCCATCTGGGAGCTGCTAATCAGATTCCGGCCGACTCCCCGAGATTTAACTGTTGGCAGATATTAATCATCGCTACATAAAACAGCAACATTGTTGCTAAATTCCAGCTTGAAAGCATGTTTCCCAGGACAGTAGGCCAAAAATGAACAATTTTGAGGTGGGACCGTACGAACATCATTCCAAAGTTGTATCCAAACTTTTAGACACGAATCATTTCACCATCAAACTACACATCGATAGCAATCGGCCTATTAACTCGATTTATCAAACAAAGAATTAGGTCAAGAAACAACGTTATCCAATCATTGCATCATTGAAAATAAATCCGCCAACGATGCTGACATAACGAATTATAGAAACATTTGACCGTGGTTCCACCGTCTAATGACCCTTTGAATACCCCAACGATAGGGCGTCGTCCCACAGAGCCCTTCGCTTAAAAAAAGTTCATTTTTTCCGGGTCAACCAGTACAATGAACGCATTTTATCTTTCTCACATCGTTGGTCTGCCACCCTCATTAAATTTGTTCGAGTTTCCTAGTAACTAAAATGACCCCATGGCAAAGGGAATAGCGAAAGGTACGTTTCGGCAGATTGCGAAATTGTTACGACATAGCCGACACGCGAAAAGTGTTCGAGAAGAGCTTGACCGTGTGCGAACTACATTGCATATCTGGTCGTAATGTCTTTTCGTGAGTTCGTGCGTACATCCACTTGGCGTTTATTGTAATATGCGTAATTCCGCAGCGTAGTTCCGCTGATTGACGAGGTTCCTACTGAAGTGAAATGGTAATATTTCAATTTTTAATTCTTAGAAATGAATTCACCGAAAATTGGAAATTTTCGCGATGCAAACCACTTTGAAGAAGAAGTAAACTCAGCTCAAATCTGGTTTTCATTTTAAATAAATTTTTCAAAAACCTCTTTAGCAAAAAAATTTAAAAAAATCAGGAATATTTAAGGAATTATGGAAAAACTTTCTTATTTTTTCAGAACTTTTCAAAATGTATTTCATGTGAAAAAAAATGTTCAAAATTTTCAATTTTTTTTAATCGTTCTTACAATTTGGGTACCACTCTATATTTTACATCAAAAATAAATCATTTATCAGTACATTACGCTGTATTTTTCGCAGATTAAAAAAAATGGACGGGTATAATATCAGACTTTAGACAAATAAATCTTTTGGAAAACCATGCGTCTCCATCAAATTGTCATCATCCGATGGAGACGTATGGTATTAAGTTCTAAAATCATATATCACATGCCTTTAGAACTAAATACCATGCGTTTCC
Organism: Malaya genurostris; assembly: GCF_030247185.1. Lineage (NCBI taxonomy): Eukaryota > Metazoa > Arthropoda > Insecta > Diptera > Culicidae > Malaya > Malaya genurostris. The sequence goes on along the minus strand of NC_080570.1, from coordinate 42,921,771 downwards.
ATATACAACTTGAGTTCAGGGCTTAAAAATGAAATTTCATAAGGTAGGACCAGTGAGAGAAACATGAATCAGAACTATTAAATTGACAAATATTTAGGTTTCAATATACGGTTTAAAGTTTTTATTTATGAACTGATAAGTCATTTTACATTTATTTTACATTATTATATTCAAATCAAATAATAACTATATTTAGTAAAAATTCTAAAGACAATTAAATTAAATTTTGCAGAAAAAAGTATTCCTAGATACCAAGCGCAAAATCAAGGAAAATTCGAAATTCAGCGTAATGTACTTATGAATTTTTTTTTGATGTAAAATCTAGAGTGGTATCAAAAATGTAAGTGCGATAAAAAAACGAATTTTGAACACATTTTTTCACATGAAATACATTTTACCTGATTCTTTGCCATTTTTTGCTTAAGAAATTTTTGAAAAATTTAAATAAAATGAAAATCAGAAAATCCACCCTAACTTCACCTATATGCCAGTTTAAGGGTTAAAATTTTCGGGAAATCATCTCCAATATAAACCCTTTCAAACAGCGTATATTTTTTTTTTTTCTGTTTGGGCGCAGTTTTTATATGAAAACCCGGTTACACCCTTACTTTGGTTCGTAGTCTCCCTTGGAGAAATCCCTACAACTTTCTCGATTATCAGGGACATTGTAAATTTATCGATTTCGACTAGATTTGTTGTAATCTCTAGCTGATTGCCCTGACTTTTTACAAACTTGTAAACTGATATAAACATAGATAGTCCTGAGAGTTCAATCTGAACGCACTAATTACGGCTTCAATAAACGTTTTCCTGGTATGTGTCGTCTATTTAATCGATGGTAAAATTTGATTTTCATCTGTTTTCCAGTGCAGTAAAAAGCTGTCAATAATATTTATTACTTTTAAGTTCTAGACACAGTTAGAAGGCATGTTTCAATAGTCAGATTTAAGTCTACGATTATATATGTACCTGTCGAATTATTGTAATCTGTTGATATATAAGATTAGGAGGTTTTATGCCTGATGGAGAGCGTTAAAGGCATAATTTCAACGCCGTCGTAGACGGCTAGTGGATGGATTGCGATCGCAAAGATAAATGGTATTATTTGGAAGATAGTTCTGCGGTAGAAATATCAGCGGGTTATTTATGCGGGGGACAGTTTTCGATCTCACTTATCAACTATTAGTGTAAGTATTGTTACTGGGGTGCAAGCAATGGTTTCTAAAAACCCTGATTGATCATACCGCCATCCTTAAATTTGCGAAATCTCCTACCCACTAGCCATGTTCAAGCATCCATGGCTTTTTTCTTAAATCCCTAAAATTTTAAATGAAATCTTATTCCTACTTAAAAATTAAAAATATTTATGAATTTCTATCTTTACCCCTCGGCAGCGGTGCCAGGTCATTTTTCCAAAAATCTGTATTCGGCGCAAAAATCGATCTGTACCATATCTGTATCAGAATCTCACACATGATACATGATACATGATACATGATACATGATACATGATACATGATACATGATACATGATACATGATACATGATACATGATACATGATACATGATACATGATACATGATACATGATACATGATACATGATACATGATACATGATACATGATACATGATACATGATACATGATACATGATACATGATACATGATACATGATACATGATACATGATACATGATACATGATACATGATACATGATACATGATACATGATACATGATACATGATACATGATACATGATACATGATACATGATACATGATACATGATACATGATACATGATACATGATACATGATACATGATACATGATACATGATACATGATACATGATACATGATACATGATACATGATACATGATACATGATACATGATACATAATACATGATACATGATACATGATACATGATACATGATACATGATACATGATACATGATACATGATACATGATACATGATACATGATACATGATACATGATACATGATACATGATACATGATACATGATACATGATACATGATACATGATACATGATACATGATACATGATACATGATACATGATACATGATACATGATACATGATACATGATACATGATACATGATACATGATACATGATACATGATACATGATACATGATACATGATACATGATACATGATACATGATACATGATACATGATACATGATACATGATACATGATACATGATACATGATACATGATACATGATACATGATACATGATACATGATACATGATACATGATACATGATACATGATACATGATACATGATACATGATACATGATACATGATACATGATACATGATACATGATACATGATACATGATACATGATACATGATACATGACACGTGATACGTGATACATGATACATGATACATGATACATGATACATGATACATGATACATGATACATGATACATGATACATGATACATGATACATGATACATGATACATGATACATGATACGTGATACGTGATACATGATACATGATACATGATACATGATACATGATACATTGGGGCAGCAGGGACTTTGTCCAAGGGCTTGACGACCCCTCCCTCGGCAACTGTGAGTTGTGGGGCTTGTCTAGGATGTGGTGGAGTTTGGCAGTGGGCTCTGTTGAACTTCTATAAAAAGCTGCATGTATCCGCAGGCAAGCCCTTCCTAAGCGACCGTGTGCCGCTTAAAGTACACAAGCCCTGCGGGAGTGCCTATCGGCACATCAGAATTAATATCAGTGAAATCCTGATTATGGTATACTGGTCACGGCGAACATCAACGGACAGGATTTTTTGGTTTATGGATAGGATATGACGACTTTGGGCTGACAGTCGTGCTGTTCTGCTCCCTCAGTAAGGAAGGGTGATATCGACTTGTAATGGCGAGTAGGATAACAGTACGGCTGCCTCCGTCCCGGTAAAACCGTGGCAGGCCTTCGGATACGTTCGATACCCGTACATCAACTTGATGAGTACTAGGCTCGGATGTAATATTCCCGACTTACGTCGATCCGGCTCTGAACACGGTTCTCATGAGGGGCCGTGTCAACCCTAGCATGGCCTCACTGCTTGCATAGATAACCATGGGATCACAGAAGGCAACTAGTTACTTCGGGTGGAGATAGCGGTCCGAAGGGGTGACCCTGGAAAATGGAAGAGAGCACTAATCAAAAGGAAGTTGGAACGATGAATCCGTTCGCCAAAGGCGGTTTATCGAGATCTCCGCCCCTGCAAAACCAACATGGGCACCAGTCTCGTGATAAGGAGCAACAGAAGTTGCAGCAGCAGTCACAGCAGCAGCCGCAACAGCAGCAGCAACAGATGCACCAGCCAAAGCAGAATGTGTTGAACAAAACAATGCAGAAGCCGAGAGTACTAGAAGCGAAAAGTTTAGTGGACGAGCTCCATAGTTTCGTGGACGCAAGGAACAACATCCACAAAGAAATTAAAGAGATGGTCCACAGAATTCGGAAGGCGGTAGTATCGGCCGTCAAAGAGTACGAAACGATAGTAGAACGAGCAAACACAGCGGAACTTACATTAACATCCGCTAAAGTTACCGCTATCACGAGTTCTCTGAAGCAGGGAGGCACCAGTGCAGCTCCGGTGAGCTCAACGAAACAAGGGAAAGAGGGGGTTGCTGGGGTGGATAATGTTTCTGTTTCCATTACTCCAAAGAGGCCAAGAACATCTCCAGGAGACGAGAGACCAGGCGGTTCCAAGAGATCTATACGCCTAGACGAGGACTTCTCTGAGGAGGCGGCTGAACAAAAGGAAGGATGGAATACTGTTGGTGGCCGGAAAACAGAGAGAAAAAAGAGTCAGCAAAAGCGAAAGGAGCGGAGAAAATTGGAGCAGAAGGGGAAAGAAAAGTTTGTGCCTCGTCAAAGGACACCAAAAGGGGACGCAGTTCTCGTCAAGGCTAACGAGACTATGACGTACGCAGCAATCCTCAAGAAGGTCAGAGAGGACCCGGAGCTGAAGAATCTCGGTGAGAACGTGGTGAGAGCAAGGCGCACGCAAAAAGGAGAAATGCTTTTCGAGTTGAAAAAGGACCCTACGGTCGACAGCTCGACCATGAAGGAGCTCTTGGGTAAATCATTGGGTGAAGGAGCGGAAGTGAAAGCTTTATGCCCGGAAACGATGATTATATGCAAGGACCTAGATGAGGTCACCTCAGCAGAGGAGCTAAGCGGTGCACTTAAGACACAGTGCAACCTGGGCGACGTGCAAATTATGATCCGTCTAAGGAAAGCATATAGTGGCACACAGACCGCGTTGATTCGTCTACCAACAATTGCTGCTAACAAGGCATTGGAGGTAGGTAAAATAACGATCGGATGGTCGCGGTGTTTACTGAGAGCTGTACCGCGAGTGGAAAAGAGAGCGGAAAGATGCTTCAAGTGCTTGGACTTTGGACATCGAGCAGGAGCTTGTAAAGGCCCCGACAGATCCAAAATGTGCTGGAAATGTGGAGGGATGGGTCATGTTGCGAGAGACTGCACGCAAAAACCGAAGTGTATGCTTTGCACTTCGGAGGAGGGAGATGATCATCAGACTGGTAGCTTCAAGTGCCCTGCCTACAAGAGGGCGACTGCGGGCCAACAGTAAAACCCAGATAAATCTGAATCATTGTGATACCGCACAGCAACTGTTATGGCAGTCAATGACAGAAACGAAGTGCGATGTTGCGATATTCTCAGAGCCGTATCAAGTTCCCCCTGATAACGGCAACTGGGTGTCAGATAGAACAGGAATGGCCGCGATACACGTCATGGGAAGATTCCCTATACAGGAAGTGGTCGAGAGCGCAAGTGAAGGCTTCGTGATTGCTAAGATTAACGGCGTCTTTGTATGCTATAGCAACTGCACCCCTCCGAGGTGGACAGTGGAGCAGTTTAGCCAGGTGCTGGAACAATTGACCAATAAGCTAATCGGACGAAAACCAGTAGTCATAGGAGGAGACTTCAATGCCTGGGCGGTGGAATGGGGCAGCAGAGTAACCAATGCAAGAAGCAGGAAGCTATAGCAAAGTTAGAAGTACGATTGTGTAATGAAGGAAGACGAAAACCTTTAACAAGGACCTCTTTATTGAGGCACTTCGACCGGACGGCGGCGTCGATAATATCGATGCGACCGAACTGAAAAGAAGAATGATGATGGCTTGCGACACCACAATGCTGCGAAAATCGGAGCCAACGAATAGCCGCCGCCCAGCTTACTGGTGGAACGAGACGCTCAGTACGTTACGAGCTGCTTGCCTCAGAGCCAGGAGGCGGGCCCAGAGAGCAAGGACAGAAACAGAAATAGTGGAACGCAAGTCGGCTTTTCGGGAAGCCAGGTCCGCTTTCAAACGGGAGATTAAGCGTAGCAAATCAAATTGCCACAAGAGACTGTGTCGAGAAGCAGACGCCAATCCCTGGGGGGACGCATATCGAGTTGTGGTGGCGAAAATTAAGGGTCCGTCCACCGTAGCTGAGATGTGCCCGAACAAGTTGAAAGAGATCGTGGAGTGTCTCTTCCCGAAGCACGACCCGACTACTTGGCCACCAACACCGTATGGCGAAGAAGAAGCCGACTCTGTTGATCGGCAAATTTCTAACGAAGAGCTTACACAAGCCGCAAAACGACTGAAAGCCAAGAAAGCTCCAGGCCCGGATGGGATACCCAACGTGGCGTTGAAAACCGCGGTTCTGGCGTATCCAGACATGTTCCGAACTGTGTTACAGAAGTGCTTGAACGAAGGCAACTTCCCAGACATGTGGAAGATCCAGAAGCTGGTGTTGCTGCCGAAGCCAGGTAAACCACCGGGTAATCCTGCCTCGTATAGGCCTATTTGCCTGCTGGACACACTTGGGAAACTCCTGGAAAGAATTATTCTCAACAGGTTGATGAAATGCACAGAAGGCGAACGAGGATTGTCGAACATGCAGTTCGGTTTCCGTCAAGGAGTGTCGACGATTGATGCAATCCGGACAGTGCTTGAGAGCGCTGAGAAGGCGTCCAAACAGAAGCGAAGAGGTGACCGATACTGCGCCGTGGTTACAGTGGACGTGAAAAATGCTTTCAACAGTGCCAGCTGGGAGGCCATCGCCACAGCACTACACCGAATGCGGGTCCCAGATTATGTTTGCCGAATCCTAAAGAGCTATTTCCACAATAGAATCCTGGTGTACGATACGAACGAAGGACAGAGGTCAGTGCGAGTGACGGCGGGCGTCCCTCAGGGATCCATTCTCGGTCCGACTCTCTGGAACGCTATGTACAATGGGGTCTTGACACAGAAACTTCCCAGGAAAGTGAAAATCGTGGGCTTCGCGGACGACATATCGTTAACGGTGATGGACGAGTCTCTGGAAGAAGTAGAAGCCTCGGTGACAGAGACGATAAGCACGATTGAGGGCTGGATGAACGGAGTCAAGCTACAAATAGCTCACCACAAAACGGAAGTGTTGTTGGTGAGCAACTGCAAGTCGATCCAGCGTATCGAGATAGATGTAGGGGGACATGCGATTTCAACTAAGCGAGCTCTGAAACTTCTCGGAGTGATGATCGACAACCGGTTGAACTTTAACTGCCATGTCGACTATGCCTGCGAGAAGTCCGCGAAGGCGATAAATGCAATAACGAGGATCATGCCAAATGTCGGTGGCCCGAAAAGCAGCACAAGACGTCTGTTAGCCAGTGTATCTTCGTCAATACTACGGTATGGTGCTCCTGCCTGGGGAACAGCATTGGAAACAAAGAGGAACCCTGAAAAGCTCAACAGAGCATTCCGGCTTATGGTCATACGAGTCACGAGCGCCTACAGGACAATATCGTCGGAAGCAGCAAGCGTTATCGCTGGAATGATCCCAATCTGCATTACCCTGGCGGAGGATATCGAGTGTTATCAGCGTAGAACCACCAGAAACGTGCGAACGATGGTTCGAATCGATTCGATGGCGAAGTGGCAGCAGGAGTGGGACAGTACGGAGAAAGGTAGATGGACTCACCGGCTCATTCCACATCTGTCGCCGTGGATGAATAGACAACACGGAGAGGTAAACTTCTACCTAACGCAGTTTCTATCTGGCCATGGTTGTTTCCGGAAGTATCTGCATCGGTGTGGTCACGCCGCGTCTCCATTTTGTCCGGAGTGTGAGTATGTTGAAGAAACGCCAGAACATGTGATATTCGATTGTCCCCGGTTTGCGGAAGTACGTAGAGAAATGCCTGCTCTAAGGGTGGATAATATATCTGAGGAAATGTGTCGTGAAGAAGGCACTTGGAATGCAGTAAACAAAGTGGTAACACAGATACTCTCGGAGTTGCAGCGAATATGGACAAGGGATCAGCGAGTAAGCGTCGGATCGAGAGAACTTCCTTCGTCGGTGTAGTCTTGATCCGTCGTCGGGGACAAGATGAGTAGACCACGTCATAGCATCGTAAGGATACAAGTATCGAAAACATCGGTTTCGAGAGAACTCCCAGCGTCGGGGAACTCTCTGTCGCGGTAGGCTAGATCCTTCGGCGGGGACTAGTCGAGTAGCCACCACAACACCGACTTGTGTCGTCGGGGCGCCAGCCAACCAGAAGCTATGCTCCAACTGGAATCGCCGGACCGACCTCGGCACTCTCTCGTGTGTCCCGAGTGGTGCAACAGGGGACTCGGTGTCGGGAGAGCCTCTTTCGCCGGGGAACTCTCCGTCGGTGTAGTCTAGATCTTTCATCGGGGATTAGACGAGTAGATCGTGGCGTAGCACCGTTAAGATAGTCGGGGCACCAGTGAACCGGAAGCCATCCTCCAACCGGCATCATTGGATCAACCCAGGCATCCTTACGGTCGGGCCGTAGACGGGTATCGAAAACGTCGGTTTCGGGAGAACTTCCATCGTCGGGGAACTCTCTGTCGGTGTAGGCTAGATCCATCACCGGGGACTAGTTGAGCAGACGCCACAACACCGATTCGAGTCGTCGGGGCATCAGCGAACCGGACGCCATGCTCCAACCGGAATCGCAGAGCAGACCTCGGCACTCCTTCGGGTGTCCCGCGTGGCGTAAAAGGGGAAACTCTCAGTCGATGTAGGCTAGATCCATCGTCGGGGATCAGTTGAGTAGTGCGGTGCGACGTAGCGGCATTGGGTTGTCGAGGCGCCAAAGGTGGATCGAGAGGGATAAAGATAGAAACTCAGGAGCTCATTTTCTCCCAAACGAAGAAGTGCATGAGCACAGCCTCCCCCGAAGTATTGAGCTTAGCTTAGTTCCGGGGGGATCAAGGCAAGATGTCCAAGGTGTTTTAGTGGGTAAGGTTCAGCCAGTCCCACTCGCTGGTTCACAATAGCGGTAGCTTGACAACTACTGAGCGCGTGAACTGGGAAAGTACATAAGTAGGTATTTCACCTTGTAAAAAAAAAAAAAAAAAAAAAAAAAATACATGATACATGATACATGATACATTATACATGATACATGATACATGATACATGATACATGATACATGATACATGATACATGATACATGATACATGATACATGATACATGATACATGATACATGATACATGATACATGATACATGATACATCTTTATAAATGTACACAAAAGGAGCGTCGCGATTCACTTACATTCACAATTCAAATGTAAAGATAATTCTTATCACTAACTTCACAGTTAATTTAGTTGATTACATCGATACAGACGAAAAATTTATGTTTACATGTTAGTAGATGTAATATAGCGTCATTAACGAAAAAATTACGGCATACTGGAATTTACGTCAAGCGTAAATTTCTTTTTTTCTAAGAGTGTAAGTTCTTAAAATAAAAATATATTCAGATTGTAGTTTAGCATTTACGTTCTGTTTACATTGGATTATAGTTTTACCAACCAAAATCGCAATTCGGTTTTGTAGCTTCCGTCACAGGTTGCATAATCAAGCCCAAAACCAAGTTGATCACCATGGCTAAGAGGTGATACCATGGAAACCACCAGAATGGAATTGGATCATAGTTTTGAACTCGCTGCCGTCTCAAGCTGTAACAACGATGGTACGCGGTTTCGGTTGACAGCAGTTTTCCCACGCGACTCGAAAGAGTCCATTGTTTTGTTGTGTACGGTTTTTATTTGACAAAAATTGTAGAGTAAAATCTGTACGCTTCGATGGCTTACAGTTATATATACAACAGCAGCCACCGGCAGGACTTTTAGTTTAATCGGAGAATCCTAACCGCGAGCAAGTTTCGGAACAACCAGACTGGTTGTTTTACGTTTATTAACTTTGTTGAAATTTTGTGTGTTTGAAGTTACTGTGAAGTTCACATGTTAAACAAGAATATTTTCACCGGACTGTTCTCAGTGTCAGTGTCGTAATACACAACGGACGAGTATGATCGTTCCAAAAGTGCATCTGTTTGGTGTGCTTGGTTCGTGGTTGTTAATCGTTGTAATAATCTTCGATAAGCCAGCTTCCGCCGAATTGGCAACGTTCGATTACTGCATCAAAGCGAATCCGTCGGTTGGATTGCTGCAGTGTGCTGGCCAGCAAGCGTTAGCATCCTTACAGTTCCTTGAAGAAGCCAGCAATCTAACGTTGACTAGTGGTTTGCAAATCATCAAGGATGAATCGAATCCCTCAGCGCGGATCTTACCCAATTTCGTCGATCATGATCCGTTGGATTTTCGGTAAGATTCTCTGAAGGGTACAAAATATTTGACAAAATATTGATGAAGTTACCCAAAAGAAATTAAACAAATTAACAAAAAAAAACAAAGCTAACATGTTCCTCTTAACATTAAAACAATTTATATCCCATTCATGTCCGAAAAGTTACCTAAATCATTTGTTGAATTCAGAGCGGACGGTATCCTAAAATCCGTCAGATCATCCCAGAATCAAAGATAGTAGATGCAACCACTTAATAATCTGCGGTAAAAGATTCTCCTCTATTCTTGTTTCAATTCTAAATTCAATTTACCCTCACATTTCTAAACAAACCGTCACTGTGGAACGTAACGGATTAGACCTTCCATTGTCATTGTCGAGTTTAGTCACGAATCAAACTAATGCGATTGAATGTGGTTTCCGTGCTGAATTTCGATACTCTCCAGTCAGTCAATGTGGGTCTGGGTGGCTACGGCGATGGTAGTGTGCAGTTGTTTTTGTTTTAAACCGATAAAATGTCGGTAAAACCACTCCGCATTTCCACTGGCTCCGTTCTACTCTTGCTCTGATCCATCGCTAATTGCTGTAGGATTTATTCTATTACTGCAACCAGCGGCAGGAGATCCGAGCACGGCTCCGAGGAAAGTGGATGGCGTATCGTTCGATGTTTAATTTTGATTTGGCACACTTTCGGATGGGGTTTCCAATTTTAGGCCACTCATTGCGGGTATCAACAGCCAGCTAACGACGGTGAACAGGTGATGCACTGATTTGCTAATGAGGGTAAAAGCGGCGCGGAATAAGGTAACCGAAGCGTGCCGGGAAAATGTGCAATCGATTGCCTTATCGCTGACGGCTTCGCGGTATCCAACTGTTAGTTTTTTTCTTTCTCGGAGCTGTTCGAGGAACGATGATTGGCTGACGGTTGAATCGCAATTGTTTTTTTTTTGGAAAAATTAAAGCAGAATTTCTGCACAGAACAATATTATAACAAAGTCGTCTGCCCCAATTTAGTTTGTTATATTGCTAATACAACTCAAATCTCAAGTATGCTTTATTGCTCCATATAAAATATTTTATATAAATCAATGCGTTGTCAAGTATGGAAAAACTCACTCGCACATTCAACAGTTGCAAAAATGATCTTGGTCAAAGCTTAACTAACTAACCAAACCAGGATTAACGATCAGGAAGGTTATGGTGCCCAGACTGGAAGGAAATAAAACTAGCACTCTGATAAGGTGATAAAGAGTATCGGGAATTTATTTATTTTTTCGTTCATAGAGGCTTTAACCTTAGGGTCATTCGCCTCTTAGGACCAGAAAAACTCTGACTCTATGTTCGTGATTGAGAATCTAACCCCGATATATCCCGTCTCCTGAATATAGCTTCTTAGTATATCTACACTCATTTGTTCTAGCGATACATAATATAAGCTCTAATCTTGCTTGAAAAGGTTTCGTGTACGATGCGTCCGATGTTCGGATTTACTGGATAATGTCTCGTTAGAAACTCAGGAAGCTTGATTGGACAGTTTCGGCCCATCCACCACATAGTTCGAAACTGGCACTAACCCATTTCGATCTTTTTCTAGCATGGATTTCTACACCGGCAAAATTCCGATTCCAGAAATGAGCAAAACTAGTCATGATTTGGGGAAAATAATATATTTTCATGCTATTATAATAAACCATGATTAAAACTTCTCGGATCATGATTAATTTGGACTGATTTCGCTGAAATTTAAATGTAACGCACTTGACGTTGTTGGGTATAACTTCCGGCGCGTTTCTGCTACGATAGTAATTTTTGCAACATAAATTCTGGCGTTATGTTTTGAAATATGAAGATTTCATATTTGAATTAAATGGAATTGTGTGTTTAATGTTTCAAATGATGTACATTTGAATAGCGAAACAGTGGAAAGCACAACGAACTTCTTTTAATCAGAATCATTAACAATTAAAATATTATGTTTTTGAAAAACGGCAACGCCTAAAATAACGTGTTTACTTGAGATCATTGCTCCAGTTTTGATTTTGTGTTTCAGAATTTAAGCACTTAAACGAACTGCTTGAAAAAACACGTGTGAATCGAACCTCTTAAAAATAAACTCTATGTCGAATTCTTGCTTGTGTTGTTATATATATGAAACAAATTAATGTGGTTTCGTAAGATGGTGTTACAAATTCACAATCGAGTTTATTTTTTGGTTTACGCTAGCTCTCGAAATAATAATCTAACAACGGTCACATCAAATATGTAAGAATACATTCAAACAAAATGTAACATTGATGGTTGTCAAATGGAAAACGTAGTCGTACTTAGTCTCATATAATGTCAATTTTCGGTTCATTATCTTTATGGTGTCAATTCTCTATGAGTCGGTGGTTAAAACAACACGATTGTTAAATGAATATGCTTCAGAATCAAGTAAACATTTTCAGTAGTTTTAGCTTTTCAATGTCTGCTTTTTGCTTTATCATTAATCTATTAAGCAATCTATCACATTACTTGAGGCAGAGGGTTCAAAGTGATATCCGGGTAGAAAATTGGAGTTACGAGCTTTGAAAGAAATACATTCCTAAAGTAACGCATTTTCGAACCATGATTAATTTTCATGGGAGAAGAGCTATTGCTCATGGTTTCATGAGAAGTTAAAATTATTGGTTTCATGATTTTTTAATCATGATAGCAGTAACGGATTTCTTTCCGTGTATCATTTTTGTTTGATGCCAAACCTAACCCTAGTTTTGAAGCTAGTTTCGAACCTACACAGCACAAAAATCTTAAAATTGCAGCTGACACAATTCATAAGAACGTAATTCGAAAAATAACTCAATTCTACAAGAATGATTCAAATATTCGTCAAACACACCCAGCTTTTCATGTTTCAGCACTTAAAAATATGTCACAATGCATTGAATATGTGTTATATCAGCTGTTATTTTTGACGCTCGAATATGTCGGTCACAGAAGACGTAGATTTACATGATATTTTCTAGGGGTGTAGTTTTAACGTTGTTGAGCTATTATTTGAGTCAGTTTCGAACCTGGTTTTTATATCAGGTTTGCTCTGTGCGAAACCAACACAGTTTCGTGAAAAGTGTTTGTTAGATGAAAACTACCCTGGGTTAGATTCAGTTTTCTCAAATGAAAACAACATCAGTGATAAAAAAAACAACATTTAGGAAAGACTGCGGAATCAATCACAAAAGTTTTTCACCAATAGGGACTAAAGACTTCTATGAGAGAAGCAATTTGAAGCTAGCCTTAAAGGCAAAGCTAAAACCTTGGTATTACATTCCTGTAGTGAAATTTGACCTTCTGTTTCAACAGACTTCGCGGCCGATTCAGAGTGTACAGAACCATTGCATGGCTAGTACTACGATTCTACTGACACTACGAATCCTTCCAGGTCGGGGCTCGAACTTACGACAACCGGTTTGTAAGACCAGCGTCCTATACATTGAACAACAAATTATAAAATAAAACTGCTTCCACTTTTCTGTATGTTTTACAAAAGGATTTCTTAATTTTCTGCAATTTTGTGAACAGCCTATAAAGACGCTCATTTATGTAAATATTTCAATGTGTATAAAAATTTTAAAGGTTGTTTGGCAAAATGGTCACCAAGTAACAATTCGCCTATAAAGATGCTTTAAGCAGCACAGCAATCGTTTATGGGCTCTTGCGTTCGAGTTTGCGTACAATGGTAATTCATGCACTTCAAATCGAGCACAACGGAGACTCTATGCTTTGCACAACTTAAAAAAATTACAAAGGACACCAAAACTAATGTCAAAATCATTGCTTGAAATTTCTTTGGATATACAGGCATCCAACTTATTTGTGTCTATGCGAAATATGTATTCTAGAATATTTTTTTGAGAGTTCCGTCCCATAATCATGATCATGATTATGATCATCTCGTGTTATCCTCGAATGAGAAGAAGTAGTTCAGTTTCAATTAATATTGATTTTGATAACGGCGCATAAAACAAAAATAAAAGTTTTTTAAGGTATTTTTAAAACAAATTTAAAAAAGTTAAAAAAATAACACCCTTCCAATTTCTCTTATATTTTTACTTATATTATGACCTTTCAGGAACCACATAAGATACATTTATATCGATCTGGCATCTAATTAATATTGATATTTTAAGCATGACTAGTTTTTGATGAAAAAAACAATCATAACTTTTTACTGGTAGCTCATGTGAAAAAGATTGGTTGAGCAAAATTGAGCGCAATGGTTAGTTAAACAACTCTTCTAAAGACAACTTTTCGGTGGAACGTTTCATAAAAAAGTTAGAACAAAAAAAGTGATATTTCAGGAGCCACCCTACTTTTACTCGGGAAAATTGATGTAACTCGATCAAATGAAGAGCTAGAGAGATGCTTTTTCCAGCAAAGTTGTTTGCAATAAAATTTCCTACAACTTTATTGTACAACAAAATCAATTTTGAGTTCAATTAAAAAAGTTAGATTTCAGATTTTAATCTGAATAAGGACTGCTCTAGTAACTTTTTTCATCAAAAGGAGCACCATTTGATCACAAACAACTTTTGTGAAGACACCAACTACAAAAAACTAATATTTAATAGTGAAAATATTTTTGTCACGCTAATTTCCCGTTTCAGACCATAGTGCACTGTGCCTTCTATTGTACAAATACTATCATAGACACATGGGGAGGTATGATATAGGAGCTTGTGAGTTATCTTACCTTTTTATGATCATTAGTTGATATACATGAGGCTTAAAACAAATATCAGAGTTCTTCGAATATAATGTCTAAAAACCTCAACCTTCTAGTAGCAAGATTACCATAAGCGAATTTATTTACAGAGTTTTTTTTTCATAAATACGTTTATTTCATAGGCAATATACATAAGTTTTTCTTCGCCGTGGCATCCACAATACATAGTAGTTTAAACCTAATACATTTCGAATATCATATTAGTATGTTGGTACTCATTAGTTAATCTAAGCACTGTTTTTATCAAGCGAGTTGCTATTTTAAATTACATTGAATAAAATACATTTATTTTGTACATGATCTTATAACTATTTCAGGTTTGTTTGTATCAGTTCACCACTTATATTCAATATCCTATAGTTGGCTATTGGTTCAGAACAAATTGGCTCAAATGGCACGTTCCCCTTGATATTTGGAGATTTGTGCCTAATTGGGCTATTGGTTGAACTCATGGAAGAGAAAACAGTCTAACATAAAATAAAATTTAAATTGGAACTCCAATGGATTTAATGAAATGATAAAGAAGTTTCATGTATGGAAGGTCACGACAAGCAAGAATGTCGCGAACTGGGACATTGGATAGTCTACCTTGGGTACGCAAAGAATTTATTAGTTGAGATCTGACATCACGAAACTCCACGCATGTCCAAACAACATGGTCAATATCGCGGTAACCTTCGCCACAAACACAATGATTAGTCTTGGAAAGTCCAATTCGAAGGAGATGTGCATCTAACGTGTAGTGATTGGACATGAGTCTGGACATCACACGAATGAAATCTCTACTCACATCCAGTCCCCTGAACCATGCCTTTGTCGATATTTTAGGAATAATTGAGTGCATCCACCGACCCAGATCATCTTTATCCCAAGAAGCTTGCCAGCTGGCAAGTGTTCTTTGGCGAGACGCGCTATAGAATTCGTTGAAAGCAATCGGTCTCTCATAAATTTCACCCTCAATAGCACCACGTTTGGCTAAAATATCGGCTCTTTCATTGCCTGGAATGGAGCAATGAGCCGGAACCCAAACTATTGTGATTTGATAATTATTATTCAATATGACGTTCAGGCACTGTTTTATTTTGCCCAAGAAAAAAGGTTCATTTTTGCAAGCAGCGTTTGAGCGAATAGCTTCAATTGCACTCAGACTATCTGTGAAAAGAAAATAATGGTTTGGAGATAACGTGACGATTACACTCAAACTATAATGAACTGCTGCTAACTCTGCTATATAAACAGATGCAGGTTCTTGAAGCTTAAATGAGACCGAAACATTATTGTTGAATATACCAAACCCAGTAGCCTCTTCAATTCGTGATCCGTCCGTGTAAAATATTTTCTCAGAGTCAATGTGCCTGAACTTACTTGTAAATATTTTTGGGATTTCCATCGAGCGTAGGTGTTCCGGGATTCCACGCACTTCGCGCTGCATGGATGTGTCGAAAAATAAAGTTGAGTCAGGGACAGTATTTACAGAGTTCAAATGAATACTTCCCGACAAGAGCATGAAGATTTGTCGTTGTCTGTACAATATTCAAGCAGTATTTTTTTCATTTTCCAAAAAGTAACTAGTCGGATTAACATTTATTTGTTTTCGTTTTATCTTTGTCAGATTCATTCTCAATGGCCATAATTCATTCGACCAATGTTGAAACTGATTCTATGTACTGAACTTGATAAAGTTGTCTTTCACTCAAGATTCCCTTTATCGTTCAAAATACCCACATGCACATCAGCGTTATTTTTAACAAAAGCATCACAGATGGCTTCATTCCTCCAAGTCAAACATCCTAATCTAAAAAGGATTCTGATTCGGGAATTTAGATTTTCCCTGAAATTTTTCGCGGTTGAATAACATCTTCTGAACGGTTGTTGACGAAAAGTCCAACTCTGAAATGTTTGTTGTCGTGTATTTCCTTTCTCAGCTTCTACTAACGAGTTACTGATAATTCTTTCAATCCCCAACTATGTGGAATTTAATATTAGCAGTTGCAGAAATAACCTATCGGGTTTTCTTGCAGGTAAAATTTCGAATGAAAAAAATTTTCGCCGTTTTCATTTCGCATGCCATTTTGTTCAATTGTTTTCATCATTTGATTTGTTCTACTTTATTCGATTCTTCAACATTAAATGAACATCATTACAGCCATTGAACATCGCCGTAAGGATGCTTCAAATTAATTATTGGTTCCATTTGAAATGGTAAACAAAGGTGAAAATTGCACTTCGTTAAATCATGAATGCATCATTAACCACCCAAAAGCATTATAAGTTCCTCGGAATCATACAATTCCGGTATCATTTCACTCAATTAGTCCTCATCAAGCAACAATCTCGCGTAAGAGGAAGCCATTACGAAAGCATAAGCATATAGCTGTTATACTCCCAGCCATCATCTAGTTAACGTATGTTCGCAACGACAGTAATTTACACTTTACTTCATGATTCCTATTAGTCATACCTCGCGGAACAATGTAATTTAAGAATAAAAAATCTCAATCCGCTTTAAACTCCATTACTGCATGTATTTCATTTTCCCACCCAACAGAGGAATCCTGGAGAATGCCGGAGCCATGATTTCGCAACGACAGCTTCTCTGGGATATGGGCATCATTTACCCAGGGTTGAAGCTCAAACTGGGACCGTCGCTGGGAGCTGCCGGGGTGCTGGAATTCGTGTTGGATCCGAGCACACGTAACGGCGAGCGGTCGTACTTCGAGGAAAAATCAACAGGTAAGCGGTGCAGCAGCAAGCTGTAAAGCACATTTTGAGCAACGGGCGAAAAGCTTCGCCGGTGAGTTTGGCGAAAAGTGAGCACCGAGAGAAAGTCGAGAAATACTTTCGCTATTCATGGTAGCAATGTTTTGAGGGAAGATGGCAGAAAGATAAAAGAGAGCTTTCGAGTTTCTATAACCGAGCGGTCCAGCTCTTGAAATAAAAGGGTGTCTTGATTTGTACGAAAGGAAATAAAAAGTTCAATTATTAGCTATTTTAGTATGTTATATTACTATGGCATTTTCCTACAAAATACAAGATTAACAAATCCCAATTGTGAAATAAAATTATAACAACCATAAAAATTACATTGTTCGTTTCTGAAAAATTGTTTGTTTTAAAAACACACAATCAAAACAATCAAAATAGCTTGATAGAGTGCCTTGATTTAATCACTAAAATGAATACATGATTTCAACGCAAATATAGGTATTAACGCAAATTTCAGCATTCCGATCTTTACATTACCTAGAGTAACACCACTTCCATTCACCTCAGCTCCACTGTTCATCTGATACCATCTAAAACCATAAGTTAGAGTGAGCTCTGCTATCTCCCTTAGATCCATTGACAATTCAGAGAATCGTTTAGATTTTTTACGAATAACAATTTTCTAAGTACGAAATCGCAAGAAAATTAAAACAACAGTTTATGCGAGGAAAAGTTATTGATGAAAAACGTAATGGTTTTAACATTAATAGCAAACTCACTTAAGCCCTGTTTTCTGTATCAGTTTAGTTTATTGCAACCGTGATTAAATTTTTCTAGAAAGTAGATATACAAGGTGAGATGAAAAAACTGCAACAAAGTAAAACGCCATAATTTTTTCATTTTTTTTTTAAATTTTATTGAATGAAAGCAAAAAATGTCGGAAATAACATCAAATTTGAGAATCGGTTTAGATTTGTTCGAATTGGCCACCTTTGGCACGAACTATGGCCTTCAAACGGCCAATGAAACCATCACACGCTGCCCGAAAGTGGCTCTGCGGTATTTTGTCCCATTCTCGGCGAAGCGCTTGCTTGAGATGATCGACACTTTGGTATTTTTTAGTGCCAACCTTGCTTTCCAAAATACCCCAGGCACAATAGTCCAACGGATTGGCATCCGGAGATTTTGGTGGCCATTGTGCGGTGGAAATGAAGCGAGGAACCTCATTTCTTAACCATTCTTGGGTGGCGCGTGCTGAGTGCGATGGTGCTGAGTTCTGTTGGAATGTCCAAGGTCTGCGGCCGAAATATTTGCGTGCCCAGGGCTTCAGAACTCCCTCCAAAATATTTTCGCGATAGATTTGCGCATTTATTTTGACCCCACGGTCGATGAATACGAGCGGCGAGCGACCATCGGCTGTTATGGCGGCCCACACCATCACCATGGCCGGCTTTTGAGTTCTGGTGGCCAACCGAAGTTGCAAATTTTCAGCTGACCTCTCTGGCCAGTAAACACGATCATTTTGTTTGTTTACAAACTGCTGGATAACGAATGGTTTCTCATCGGAGAAAACCAAATTCGGCAGTTCACCACTTTCGGCCAAGCGAAGCAACTCTTTAGCTTTTTCGAGTCTAACTTTTTTTTGCGCATCAGTAAGATCTTGCACTTTTTGGAACTTCAATGGCTTTAGTCCAAGCTCATTTTTCAATATTTGCCGAATGGCATATTGCGATATGTTCAGCTCACGAGCCATTTTTCGGCCACTGCGACGCGGATTTCGTTCAATTCGCTTCTTCACTTTTCGAACCATTTCTGCCGATGTTGCTGTTTTTTTTCGTCCACTTCCTTGACGTCGGGCTACGCTACCAGTATCACGGTAACGAGCGATGGTACGAGACACAAAAGATTTATTCACTTTTAAATGCTGGAGGGCTCTAACGATAGCCACTTGTGGTTTTCCAGCCAAATGCAAAGCAATCACACTATCACACTTGAATTCCATCACAAATAACTTTTTTTCTGAAAAATTCCCACCAAAATGCTTTTGTGCGCTTGTAAATAATATAATGAGCTGTCACTAGAATAAATCTGACAGCTGTGGGACGAGCGGTTTAGAAATGACAGCAGTCTGAAGTTGGTTGCAGTTTTTTCATCTCACCTTGTACTTCATCTGAACTCTGGGATTATAGTTTCCCTAGAACAATGCCATCAAAAACGGTCGATATGTTTAAAATGTGTTTTCGTGTTCAACTCGTACTGCAATATTTGGTAATATTTTCGCTTATTTGGCGCAATTAGTTTTTTTCTGGAAATCGTTTTATTGAACGCATTTTAAGCATCTTAAACACTCACAGTATTTCAAAATCGTTAACATGTCATCTGCAATATTTTAAATGATTTGTTTGTAATTTTGTTTACTCCTAATTACTAAATCGATGCTCTGTTTTTTTTATTGCTGATTTGTCTTGTCAAATAAACTTCATCCTCTATGCAACTTGCTTTTCAAATTATAAACCGCATTAAGCTTCAATTTTTAAAAGTAAAAGCTTTAACATTATGGTCATTTGCCTCTCGAATGAAGTTTCATGACCATATGTGCGGAGATGGTAATCGCACCCTGTCAAATATCAAACAAAAATACTGCAAGTATTTAAATAAAACCTCTTGTGAAATGTGAAATATAAACGATGCCGCGGTCAAAAAATCATTAAACAAAGAAGTGTACATCGGTGAAACTTTACCAAAAAGTTACATTGTGATTATTTTTTATACAGACTTATGAAACTCCAGCACATAAATTTCCTTGTCGATAGTCCCGGAAGCGATAAAAATGCCGATCTGCCAGCCACAGGAACGTGGCTGACTTTTTGTCAGATTTTTTGCTCGATAGGCGGTTGCAGACGGAACTTCCAGCAGACATCCCGAAAAAAAAGATTGAATTTCCGTTTGAAACAGCAGGCCTCTCTTTTCGACGTTTCCACAACCTGTAGTTTTCCATTTAACCTCGGTGCAGCTATCCCGGCTGTCGACAATTGTCCTCCGAAAACAGTTGATTTGTGCGCTTTCATTCATTTCGGCGAGTAAGTAGTTAGAATTTTTGCGATTTAGTGTGTTCCCATTAGTGTTTCCCCGAATATGTCAGTCTCAGAAGATGAAGCTTCCCGCAAATTACAAGTATTTTTAAATCAAACCGTGTTAGAAGACCTTTCAGTATTTTAAGGAGCGTGTAATTTCGTCGATGGTCGTTCCACCGAAAAGAGTTTCGCCGAATGGTCATTTCTCCGAGAGTCATTTCACCGAAAGGGTTATTTCGAATATATTACATTAATAATTTGAATGATATGGAATGATGGGGTGCAGCATAAAGCCGCTGTGGAAGCTGAGTTTGCCGTCAACCCGCCGTCGGAATCGGCGGCCTCTTGCATACAAACCTTTAACCGCCTCGTTTGCCCGGTCTACTCAAAGCTAGGTTTTTTTTAACGAGCGGTAGCGTATCCCAGAAAGTGTGGACGCAACCAAAAACCGCTGCCATTTCGCAATGGTTCAGAATCTGTCAATTTTTATGGCTGCGTCCTGTTGTTTACACTCTTCTCTAACCACTTGTACAGTTGTTTATTCGTTTTCATTAGTTTGTTTCGAAATGCGTGGACTTTCAGCAGAACAACGTCGAAAAATTGTGTACAAATGGTGCACAGAAGGCGGACTGTCACTGAGAAAGATAGCAAAAATGGAAGGAGTAAGTGAAAAAGCCGTGCAAAATGCAATCAGTAAATTCGGTGAGGATAACACCTTTGAGGATAAACCGAAAACGGGTCGAAAAAAGGTCCTGCTAACCCTCAGTTGGATAAACGTATACTGAAGGCGTTCGAGCAAAAGAAGGAGGTTTCAGTTCGGGATGTGGCCAACAAAGTGGGCACTTCGAAGTCAAATGTTCTTCATGCTGAAGAACGTTTGAATCTTCGAACATATAAGAAGCAGAAACAACCGAAACGTAGTCCGAAACAAGAAGCATCGATCAGGCCGAGGGTTCGAAAGCTGTACAATACGATTCTTGCTAGAAATTTGAACTGCATAATCATGGACGACGAAACCTACGCGAAATTCGATAACAAATCCTTGCCGGGACCA
Organism: Malaya genurostris; assembly: GCF_030247185.1. Lineage (NCBI taxonomy): Eukaryota > Metazoa > Arthropoda > Insecta > Diptera > Culicidae > Malaya > Malaya genurostris. The sequence goes on along the minus strand of NC_080570.1, from coordinate 42,900,489 downwards.
CAATATTATACGGTGCGAGAAGGGCAAGTGTTAAACCAGTCCGAGACATCTATTGAAGTCGAAAATTTGGTAAGAAAGCTATGGTCTGGCAAGCAATTTGTGGCTGCGATAAGATTTCAAAATGTCACTTTCGTCCCAAAAGACATGAATTCACCAAATTGCCCACAACTTCGACCAATTGAGGAATTTTGAGCGTTAACGAAGGCACATCTTAGGAAACATGTCTCGGCAGCCGAAACCATTCAACAGTTCGAAAAAGATTGGAAAAAAGTGTCAAAACTTGTCGCCAAGAAGTCTAAACGAAATTTAATGAGGAACGTTCGCAAGAAGGTGCGCCAGCTAGTCTACAATGGCTAAGTAGGACATGTTGAAAATAATATCTTGCTGTTGTAGTCTACTATTATCAGTATATCGAATAAAATTTGAATACCTAAGACTTGTTAATTATTTACAGCGAAATCAAAGTGCGTCCATACTTTCTGGAACAGTCTGTATAACAAATTATAAAGCAAAAATATGATTTTTTTTTAATGTTGAACCCTGCGCGCTCCCTTGAGTAATGAATTGTTTCTATTGATTTTAAAGACAAAAAACTTAAAACGCGTTTTTCTCGCAAGCTAGTCCGTGTTCATCGTCATTCAAAAACTACTGAACCATTTTTTTTTCAAATTTCGCACACACTTTCTACATATAAAAACCAGACCCCAACGTTTTCTTTTTCGTTGTTTGTTATTTTGGGGAGATTTTACAGTTACAAAAATGGCGGTTTTTTTTCGTGAAAAAACGTAGTTTTCACTTTGAACAACTAGCAAACATTCAAAAAAATTTAAATAAATCAAACTGAAACGTTGGGGTCTAGGAAAACTTCTACTCTAACTATGGTGCTTTGATGTGTTCACTTCTGATGAGTTTGCGCTGAGATACAGTGGACACCGCAAATCATGATTTTTAAAAAGTGTCCTCAAAAATACCTCCTCACTGACTTATTTCTCAACATTTTTCCACGAAAAAAATACAAAATGTTATTCGAATGATGCTTTTTATCATGCAAAACATTCGTATTATTTTTGTTGAACGGTAGTTCTGAAAAAAATCGCAAATATCATAATTCAGCTCCCCGCCCCCCTTAAATCGTTGCCATATTGCCTAGAATACAAAGGCAATCTTTGGAAATCAAATTGTCTTTTTCAGCACACCAAATTCTTAAGCGGTCAAACAAATCAATTAATGTCTATACACATCTCGAATGCAGTTCTACGTCAATCTCACGGCTATGTCTCTGGCCTTAGCTACTCCTAGTTTTTTTCTAAACAGATTGCTTTAATTCCCTCCATGGTAAGTGCCTTGGGCCACAACTATGTTATCGTTAATGTATTGTCATAATTGAATTTATAATTGTTTCAATTGAAAAAAAATTAAAACTGCTGGTCATTGTAAAGAAAAAAAAATGTTGAGGAGGTAATCACTCACAGATTCATATTTTTATTAGAAGAAATATCGCAAGTAAAAAGAGAAAAATGAAGTGAAATTGGTTTCTACACATGACGCAATACATTCATCTAGCAATTTTCACTGATTTTCAAGGTCTTGTTACGTTTTTTGTTCGAAACGACACATTTCGGGGCCGTTGCTGATTCTTTCTCTTTTCTCTCTGTTCATGAGCATTGTTTGTGCATTCTAATATCTGTGGTTATTAAACAATGACATCTGTACAATCATATTCTGTTATATTCAGTTGTATTATTTTCTGCAAAACAAGAAAGAAATTTACATTGTGTCAATTTAATGGTAAAAAGGTCACTTCCCCTACAATGAAGAAAGTACCACACTTTCACTCAATGACCAAAGCGAAAGCTTTTCAACTTGCACACAACATCTTACCATAAAACTAATCGTTCATTTTCTTCCACTCGTCCATTATAGCACGCATTTTGACACGGAACTTCATCGTTCCGTTTCTGCTCGGGCTCAAGTTCAACCTGGCCACGCTGCTGCCGCTGGTGTTCGGCGGTTTGATACTGTTGAGCAAGAAAGCTCTGATACTGGGTAAAATAGCTCTGTTCGTGTCGGGTTTGTTCGGCTACGGAAGTCTCTATACGCCTGGAATCGGCTATGGATTCGCTTCACCGGGGCTCGGGGCTGGCTTCGGTGGTTTCCCGTACAAGCCGTACCGGTACAGTGATGCCCTTAGCGATAAACCGGACTGGAGTGGACAGCATCAGCATTATCAGCACAGCCCTCCCAGCCATCAAAGCGACGGTGGCTATCATCACCACGAGAGTCACTTACAAAGCGATGACAGCACCGGTGGCGGCTATACCTCTTTCGGTAAGAAAACGGACAAATTTCTTAACTTGGACGAACGGTTGGAGCCGCAAGCTTCCAGTATGGTAGATAAATTTTACGAGTTCGAAAAGCAGCAGATGATGAACGACCGAACGTCGAGATTATTCGAGAGAAAATTCTACGAAGCCAACCAAGAGAAGCTGGGCGATGGCGGTGGAGGTGCCAGTGGGAATGCGCCTAGTTCTAGTGAATTACCGAAAGGAGATGGTTACACGTTTGTGACTGCTACCGCTACCGACAGTGGAGATCGAAATGGACGATCACTTCCGATGGACGGTGGATACAGGAATTTCGCTTGGAGCGAAGCATGATTGATTCGCGTATTCTAAGGTTCAAAAGCACGTTTTAATTTATGCCAAATATTTATTACCAAATGAAATGATTTAGATTTAACATCGAAACAAGATGATTGCCAATAAAGGTTTGTTGTGTTTTCAGATTTATTTCCAACTTTCCAACTTTCGCATTCGCAGCCCTCTTAATCAGGTTACTAAGCCAGCCAGCGATCCAACAGATGCATAGAAATTGAAAGTAAAAAATGTAGGACTCCCGGGTTTAATCGCTCTGCTGAATTAATTCAACTAACAGCACCCATACTAGAGAAGTGCCCCAAAGGCGTTTCTGCTACGAATTAAGTTCCGCATGTATAATATATATGAACACATGTACCGGTGATTACCTACCTTTCTTCTATGCTCGCTGGATAATGAAAATTTCATTATTTACTACTGCACGGTAGAACGGCTCATCAAAGGGAACAACAATTTTCCGTCTGGTGAATTTGAACTTGAAACTCTCTCCGTTGAAATGTTAGTATGATACTTATCTGTACCTTTCATATTTTTGACTGTTTGATCTAGCTTTCATATTTTTGGCAATTATTCCGAAATGACAATTATTCGGGTAATTAGAACAAGACCTCTTCTGTTCGTTTGAACTCTATAAAAGATGAACATAACGAAAGGCTCAAAGCATTCGACAGATCAAATTGGTTCGAGTGAAACATGTGGTGCTCTTTAATATTCAGATAAAATGAATCTACTGCTGGTTGTCGTGGTACTGGGAAGTGCAGTTTTACCCGCGGAATCAATGGTGATCAGTGCATCCGAGACGGGGCGAAATTCGAATCCGTCACTAACAATACTGACCAACTTTCGGAACTGTTTCGGTTCGATCGGTTTTATGGACTGCGTGAAAAGTGTTGCGGTGCGAAGTTTAAACAACGCTATCAATAGCAATGTGACTGTTCGAGTGACGCGGTTTTTAGTGATCAAGAAAAATCCTGCCTTCACCGAGATTCAAGTCGACGAACGAACTCCGCACAGTTGGAGTACGATCCTTGGAAAGATTGGTGATTTCATCAACTCCAGAGCCATCCAACTCGTGCTGTCGACTCCCGATGGACGTGGGCTGATTCCGCACCCACTGCTGCTGGAAGGCCGCGGGAAAAAGCACAAACACAAGCAGCATGGCGGAATGTACATGATGGGCGGGGTGGCCTTCATGGCGATGATGGCTCAGTTGGTGCTAGGCAAGGTCGCCCTGCTGGCGGCAGTCGCTTTGATTATGGCCAAAATAGCCCTCATCTTTTCTACTTTGGTAACTAGTCTCGGTTACATTTATCGTTCGTTGCTGGCGTCCTCGCATGGTCATCACCGCTAAGAAAAAGGACGCTTTGCTGCTGCATTGGCCCGCAAAGTATTAACGAATTGTTTTATTTTTGTCGTGAAATCTCGTTTCAGAACGGATTCAAAAAAGCAGCCAGCGGCAGTGGGGGCGGATCGGAACATGTGGTCTACGAACACTCCGGCCACGGATCCGGTGGTGGCGGTGGAACTGGCTGGCAACGAAGCATCGACCCCCCGAAGCGAACGGGGAGTGATGGGGCGGATCAACAGTATGAGGATGACAGTTTACCGTACCGAAGATGGCGATCAGGTTACGACTATCGGGATCCTCTCGACGGAGCATGAGAAATTATGGTCCCGCATGACAGGAGAAATGAAGTAGATGATTGATGGCAACACTGGTGCACGTTTAAATATTTGTCGTTGTCACTGTAAAGAGATTCAGTGTTAATTGAGAGGCACTAACAAATTATATGATATTCATAACTTGATAACGAATTGTTAATAAAAGTGTGAAGATAGTTATTAGATAATTTGAATCATAAAAATTATCTAACTGTTTGAATCTTTTGACAAAACACATTAATACTGAAAATCATAGGCCTAGGAATTAAGCATCAAAGTAAAAACAACTTAACAAAAATCGAAATTTTAATTACGGAAATTGTGATCGATGTTATCAGGTCTTTTTATCTTGTACAATCGTTACGTCGTTTCTCTGAGATCCTATCGCTCTAATAATCTCCTCCAATTGCATACATCTAGCGAGTGTGAAGTTAAATAGTCTTCTGATTCCTTACTCAACATCGCTGTTTCATTATTATAGCTATTGTTGTATTACTTCAATAGCTCCAGTATGTCAAAGATATTATTTGTTTTTTTTTTTAAACTAGAGCGATCACATTCTGCAGTCAAAAAATACAAATTGGTGTTTGTTGTTTTGTATTCTTTATTGTCTTCGATTGGAGTTAACCAAACGTAAAGCAGGACCGTGAAGCGTTGCCATGAGAATTATTTGCGGAACGTACAACGTAAACTAAAGTCGGATCCTAACAAATTCTGAAGCTATATCAACGAACAAAGGAACAAATCTGAGCTACCTTCGTCAATGCGTTACGGAGAGTTCGCAGGTTCGAGTCAGCAGTCTGTTATTTTCCCAGTTTGTCAGTTATTTTCCCAGAAGCTTGTTTGTCAGTTATTTTCCCAGAAGCTTGTTAGTGTTTTTTTTTCTAATGAAAAATTGTAGCCACATCAAGTATCCCTTGCGGTGCAAAATATGCCATTTCTATATTTCTATATCAGTCCTTAAATGCGATCAATTTGAATGAAAACACTGTTCTGTTGGCAATCAGTAAAACAAAGGCTAGCGCCTTTTTAGGGTCAGATGGTATGCCGGCGATTATTCTGCGAAAATTTTCTGCCAGTTTAGCTGCCTCTGAAGTCTTTGTTCCACAAGTTGCTAACTTTTATGTTTCCAGTTCATAAAAAAGGTAATAAATAACTTGTCGACAACTTGGTGCTTGGAATGGCACTGAGAAATGTAATCCCAGCTGTAAGTAGCTTTTTGAAATGATCGTTCTTGAGCCAATTTTCAACCATTGTACGCAGTACATTGTACAGACTCAACATGGATTTATACCAAAACGATCTACCGCTACAAATCTGCTATCAAATTATGTTACAAATTCTATGTCTGTTGGTTATCAAACAGACGTCACTTACATGGATCTCTCGGCAGCCTTCGATAAAATAAATCACACTATCGCCATTGCTAAATGTATGTAACACATGGATCAATAAGTCCCGAGACAATGGAGACAACATTTTATTTACAAAATTTTTTTTTATTCATCAACATATTCACCTTTGAGGGTGATACAATGTTTCCAACGTTTTTCCAATTTGTCAATACCATGTTTATAAAAATAATTATCTTTCGCTTCAAAACAAGCTTCAGTTTCAGCGATGACCTCCTCATTTGAGCCAAATCTTTTTCCCTGGAGCATTTTTTTAAGATCAGCAAAGAGCCAGTACTCACTGGGGGCTAAATCTGGCGAGTATGGGGTGGGGAAGCAGATCAAAGCCCAATTCGTCCAATTTCGAAATTGTTTTTATCGACTTGTGGCAGGGTGCATTGTCTTGATGAAAAAAGATTTTTTTCTCTGCATGTGCGGTCGTTCTTTTGCGATTTCCTCCTTCAAACGCACCAGTAAGTCAATATAATAATCACTGTTGATCGATTTACCTTTTTCGATGTAGTCAATGAAAATCACGCCATGCGTATCCCACAAAACTGACGCCATGATTTTGCGTTTTCGGATTGTTTTATCAAAACACGAAACTCGTTTTTTTTTTTCCATTTTTTAAACAAACTACAAAACGACTTTACTCCACGTCTGTCATTGATATTCCATCAAATTTTCAGCTTGATAACTGGACATTTGTAAAAGTTACGCTGTATCGAGTACATCTGCGATTGTACGTGTCCTCGATTATGGAATATGAAATTGAATTTGCAACAACGACTTTGCATTAAATTTTGCGTTTAAAACGGTTTCAATGGTGCTACGACATTGCATATGTTAGAAAAGTGTTTTGGCAACGATACTCTGAAGAAAACAGTCTTTTATCAGTTGCACGAACGTTTCAAAAGTGACTGTGAGTCTGTGAATGATGATGAGAGTAGCAGTAGGCCGTCGACATCGTTTTCATTGAGTACAAGGGTGTTGAGTATCATGAATTCCTTTCACAAGGCCAGACCGTCAACAAGGATTATTATTTGGGCGTTATGAGACGTTTTCGTTAAGCAATTTGCCGAAAAAGACCAGATTTTTGGCCAAACAAATCATGGATCTTGCACCACGATAACGGACCGTTACGTCAAGCGTTTCGATGAAGTCCTTGCATAGGAAGTATTGGCGTTGACTAGGTCGACATTCTAAACCTAGGGCCGCCGAGAGGGAAGAAGAAAAGAGAGGGATCCCCCCTGGCCCGGATTTTTTCAAAGAGCCCGGAAATTTGAAGATTCAGAAATTTTTTTTTTTCATCCTTCATCACAAAACAAAATATCAAAATTCGAAACAAATTTAGCTTGCGAATTATATTGTTGAAACAATGTACTTAAAAATCTCTTGAAACGATGATATTCCAATGCTCAAAATGTTTTTTAATTCTCATGTTTAGGGGCCTGTAATATTGCAGTCCCCCGGGGCCCGAATTTTCTCTCGGCAGCCCTGTCTAAACTCTATAATGAGTCTGACCACAATAAACCAGCAAAATAACCGCTTCAAATTAATGTTTCACGGCTGGCAAACTCGATATTACCGATGATGGTGATAACTATGGAAGCCTCGGGGCGACAAGAGAGTGAAAACGGCAAAAAAAAAATGTCAACACAGTTACTGCAAAGTTGGCCGCAGGTCGCAAAATGTGTGGGAAAATGGCATTCTAATAATGCACGGTGCAAAATTTTTACTGATGCCGTTGCTGACAACCGGAACAGACGTGTAATAACACATGTGTGTCGTCTTTCAATGGGTTGGCTACGATGCAGTCGAAAACTGTGCACGTTTTATTTTTTTTTTAAACTTTGTATTGTCAAAATGTGGGAAAACGAACGTAGCTGTAGAGAATCTTCACGGGACGAGGTGTACAATACAAAATAGGTATTCATGTTTTTTTTTGCAGAAAGCACTGGTGATTTACAATTATATAATATGTTATGCTGCCTTTAATAGGTATGTACGAGTCGTGACTACGGAAAATCGCTAAATCCATCTCTCAACTACGACCCGCCTGGAAGAGATTCAATGCACTCGATGTTCACTACCGGTTTGGAAAGATCAAAGCAATAATCGCAAAACTAAATCCCGAAATGTCAATTCCGACCAGACGAGCTTAAGCCGCTGTCCCGGGCGCTACATCACTGCAAAACTGGAAGCGGTCTATTTGTGATCTATCGACGATCGCACATTTCTCCCTTCAAACCTGCTGAGGATGGAGTAACGATCGAATCCAGCGGTTCGCAAATACTTTCAATTTTTCCTTTCATCCACAGCAATCGTCAACATAATCGTGAAAAGCATAAAAATGCATCGTTGTGCACATAAAAAGTGAAAGAAATGCTACAGCAATCGTTCGTACTTTTGCCGAGCTGCCACCGTCGTAGCCGCGGATTGTTATTAAATATCCTCCCCACCCCTTTCGTGAGACCACACGGCGGTTTTCCAAAGTCCTCCAATGCCTACACTGGCCCAGGTTTGGCGAGCTAAAGGTTGACTCGGATCACGACTCCTTTCGGCTGTCTTGCGGAAGAAAGTCGAAACTATTACGGAACGGGATGCGATTGCCTAACGATCAACCACCGAGAAGTGATGCTACCAATAGTGTCCGGTTTGTGGAAAGTTTTTCCCTTCTCGTTACGTGGCCAATTTCAATAATAATTGGAATGAACGTTTCGAAGAAAATGCGAAATTATCTAACGACTGACAAAATGGGTCGACTTTGCTATTCAATCATTCTGAATGTAGGTATGAGTAATTAGTTTTCGGTATCATTTTTAATTTTTTTTTAGTGGCATTTTATCATCAATTATTGGACTCATGGTAGGATTGGTAAAAAAGTTTTGTAGATATAAGGAGTATTTTCAGATTTCCAGTAGTGTTGGCAAGAATTTATGTTCGGTTTGAATACAGATACTTTTTGATTTGAGTGTTGAAAGGTATAAACATATCAATATTTTTCGCAGGACCAATAAGACTAAAATGTTCACTCTTGAAATAAATCCCAATCTTGATAATCGTAGTTTTTTTCTGAAAATAATTTAGAACAACCTGTTTGCGCTATAGACTTAGGATCGTTAGGATCGTCGGGGCGCCCTCATCCAACCGGACCGATCCCGGCATCCTGACGTAGGCATTTGTGTAGGCTGGATCATTCATCGGGAACTAGTAGAGTAACTACTACCAGAACCAATAAAAGTCATTTTCATGGACAAAAAATAAATCTCACTCTCAGCTCCGCTTGCAAATTAGTCAACGACACATGCGGAATAGTAGTTTCAAAATTGTGTCTTTCCTTTCGTTCACTTTTTCATCCGTTTTCGGCGAACGATAAACTATGCAGCATCGATACTCAACCAAACCTTCTAGAATAGAAAATGACAGAATCGACCCGTTGGTGTTCGTATCTATAGTAGTTTTGGTTTTCTAAGAGTTCTGATTTATCATATTTTTAACACAATTTATAGTCAAATTTTAAAGATTTTTGAATTTGACATTGGTTCCGTATTGTCATAAAGAAACGAGTGACGTTGACATTGATACTCTCTTTTGTTGAAGTGAACGAAAATGTCTCGTCTCTCATCGTGTGTTTTGAATGCGATCATTTACGAATGAGACAGTGAACAAAAGAAGATGAGAAAGTTGGATTGGATTCTTTCATTGAAAATATGTGACAATTTTTAACTCTGATTACAGGGTCCGGCACTCGAAGTGTAACCAACTTCAGACCTTCGAGCCTGGCGTCAAGGTAAATGCGACATATTATCGGGAAAGTATTCTGGAGGTTGCTTTGAAGCCGTGGGCAGACAAACATTTCGGTGGCAGACCATGGACGTTTCAGCAGGACTCGGCACCGTCTCACAAAGCTCGAGTGAACCAAGAATGGCTGAAAAACAACGTTCCGAACTTCATCACGTCCACACAATGGCTCTCGAATTCACCAGATGCGAATCCAATGGATTATTCTCTTTGGGCCATTTTGGAGAGCAAAGTCCGAACTAAAAAGTTATTGTCCGCGAGTGGGCCAAAATACACCTGCAAGTCACATTCAGGCAGCTTGCGATTCGTTTTTTGACCGTCTCAAGGCCATAGTCAAGGCAAAAGGTGGTCATATCGAGCAAAAGTGAATTGATTCTGAATTTTGTATTATTTTTACACATTTTGTACTTTGAATTAAGTAAAAGTAATATTCCAAACTGAATTTATGGCCTTTTAATTGGTTACACTTCGAGTGCCGGACCCTGTACATAGGTTTCAAGTCGTCAAGGCGCCAACTAACCGGAAACCATCTTGGAATCGCCGAACCGACTCCGGCTCTTGTCTGGGTTTCCCGAGTAATATACTAAAAGAGAACATCCTTTGTCGGAAACTCTCCGTCAGTGTAGGATAGATTTATCTTCGGAGACTAGTTGAATAGTCACCACAACATCCGTGTCGAGTCGTTGGGTTGGCAGAGACCCAAAAGTCATCCTCCAAGCGATATATCTGGTGCGGGTTTCGGTAGAACTTCCTCCATTGAAGACCTCATCGTTAGTGTGAAACTGGAAACTGCGAATCGAAAGGCATGCTCCTATCAAATTCACCGGATTGACCTCGATAATCAACTACTCGATCCCCTGGAGTGAAGGAGCATCTCTTGAAGTATGAGCATCCCTCAAATTCCGGGGGGATCAAAAAGGAAGGGAAAAAGGCGGGTGGGTAATGTCAGAGACATAACTGGATATCGTGAATACGAAAACAACTAACATGTTCCTTAACACTTCCGAATATCAATTAGTTGATCAATTGTATGAATTATGCAAGCATTCCCCTTGTCCACATTTTTCCCAAAAACAAAGAAAGCTTCACTTGATCAAGATTACTGTGAATTTCACACAGCGAAAAGTGCAAAAATCAAATCAAACAGTTCTAGATTTGCACTAAACTGAGGATATTTCCCTTCGATTTGCGAGCAAGAAATTCTAATAGTTCTATAGAAAACTTTTAGAGCCATTAGAACGGCTGATTTTATGTAATGCTCTCCACCGTTGCTTTTTCGCCAATGAAAATGACTGGCAGCTGTGACGTAATCGCTCTTGTCGGAAGCGAAACTAGCTTTGCAAACGACACAAAATACATCTGCTCGCAGTGGCGATAGAATTCAAACTGATTCAATTTTTGTTGAGAGACTTGTTTTTACCTGATTTCGTTTGAAGCTTTTTCACTAATGAGCGGTCCTAATGGCTATAAGAATAGCAGCATATAGAACTTTAATTTCGATATTTCATTTCGGATTTGCATTTCATTGGAAGAAACTATCCGGATGCTGTACGGGATTCATTCCTGCCTTTCAGAAGGACCAAATTGTGGAACTAACTACGATATTAAGCACTGTTCGGAACATTTTTCTCGAACGATTTGTTCTACAGCAGCAGATATTTTGTTCTCTTCCTCAGAACGCGTTCTGATTGGCTGGTGTTGGCATGGGTCAAATGAGACAGGTTTTTCAATAGTGTACTAATGAAATACTTCAATGCTGTTTCTATTCACGTTTAAGTTGAAAAATTTCGATTCTATTGGTAGTTAGATTATATAAATCCTTTCACAGATCACTGGGCTATGAGCTTTAAAAATAGAAGAAAGGCAAACGCGCCTTATGAATTATCCTCTTTGATACTCGTTTATACCAAACATTTCAGAAAAGTTTAATTTTAAATTATATGAGATTATGTCACACAACTGAATATTTTATCATAAAATTGTGACCATATTTCCGATTGCATGTAGCAAAAATCATGTTGATTCGTTAGATACAACGGTAGATATTCACGATCAAAAACTTATCACTATCTCAGAGGGTAAATTTTGAAAAGGCACCCCATAGTAAAGTAAGTCGTATTCACGACAAAAGTCCATAGAGTTTATTGGATTAGACATAGCCAATCCAACACTCTAGGTCGCAAGTACAATGGGTTGATAACTATCGAAGCCCGTGAACTGGGCTTTTTTAATTTAAACTCAAATTTCCTTAAACTAACAAGCCTCACAAAAACAAAATTAGTTTAAATGTTTTTGCCTTTCTCATACAGATCACTTTGTAAACCGACTTTTCGAGTACACAAAATGTCTGCGTGTGTATGCGTGTGAGTAACGTTTTGCCTTTCTCTATAGAAAAGTATTAGAATTGCTGGAAAAACCGACTTTCGAGCGGAGCTTCGGAGACCCATAGTGTTATATACCATTCGACTCAGTTCGACGAGATCGGAAAATGTCTGTGTGTGTATGTGTGTGTGTGCACTTTTCGAAGATATTTATACGCGCTCAATTTTCTCAGAGATGGCTGAACCGATTTTAACAAACTTAGGCTCGTTTGAAATCTACTGTCGGGCCATTGATCAAGTTCGAAGACCAAATGGCTGTGACTTTTGGTTCCGGAGATATAATGGTATAAGTGACGCAACCGACAAAACACGTTGATTTTTACCGCTCTTATATATAAGGGTGCCAATATTTTGGGATCACCTCTAATTTCGTAAAGCGCTACTGTTCAAAAGTTTAAGCACCTCGAAAAAAGTCCTCATGAAAAATTTTCGATTTCGGAAATTTCATTTGATTCATTGAGATTGATTTATTGTTCTTAAAAGGACCTATAAACTAAATTTCTGCAATGTTTGACAATTTCAAACACACGAATGGGAAGAATCAGCAACATATCTACAAAAATAATTTTCTCGCAGTTTCAGTTCGGTGCTTGCAAAACTGTAAATAATGTCAGTTCCAATCTAAAACGCACTGTTTAAATATCGCCATCACTACAAACAGTCCTTTAGGAAGGTAGAGTAGCAAAAATATAATAAACTGAAAACCGACAGTTTCTTGATAAATTATTTCAGAAGCAGAAAACCGCGTTGTCATATCTATGAGATGAAGTTATTGATCCCACCAATGATCGATCAGCATTAACTGCTTAGCGGTTTATGTTGAACTGTTAGGTGACCTTAGCAGTTCAACATAAACTGCTAATTCACTAATGAGTCGAAGACGAAACGTAAAAATTAGAAAATAGTTATGTGCATTAAGCTCAAACCACCGATACCAAAACCTCTATACAAAGATTATTAGATTAATTTCTACGGTGTTTAACAATATTACTGATGTTCTATTTGAATGCATAGAACCTGTAGAATAATACTGGCAGAATTCATTACAGATTCAGATTCAGTTTGTAAATTTCACCAATGTGAATTTCTAGTGGATAGCGATGATGGCTCTGATTAGCAACCGATCGCGTAAATATGCGTAATCGTGTTAAAGCTGTGATGATCTGCTTTGTCTAATGCGAAAGAATAAATTGTTCTACTGCGACTATGTTTCTGTTGTGTATAACATTTGTTATTTCGACGACCCCCTTCTGGTCAAGTATAAGATTCAAAATATGTGCACTTTCAAGAATTATGAAAAACTAGAAATACGTTCAAGTGATTTGAAATGCACGCATTTCACACTCGATCGTTAAACCTTAAAGTGTTTGTTTTCAAGTTTTCTTTCTTCGAAAGCCTGGTTCAGTTCTTTTTCTTCTTATCTCCGTTGGATCGATGAAACTCCTTCGATTCCCGCATGCTGAAATAAAAGAAAGTGTTTAAATACTTCTCCAAAGGTAAAAAGGTGATAATAAATACATAATAGTGGCGACGAGAGTGGTATACAATTATCAAAATAAATCTCCGTACTAAAGCTTGCTTCAAATAGAATTGGAACAAAGACAATTAATTGCCTGTATTTCAGTTATTTATTATTGTATTCAAGATCTGTTTTGATACAAATGTAGCGTTTTCTTCATACTTTTAAGAAAAAATACGGATAAAATAATTCGTCACGGTTTTGAAGGAATTCTCGAATTTTTCCTGTAACACGGCTCAGTAGGCGGCGCACACCTTCTTCGTCCATCGTTTTAGCTATCTTATTCCACCAGGCCGTCATCTGATTGATGTCTTTGACAACGTTTCCCTTTGCCTTGAGTCTCCTCTTCATGATTGCCCAGTATTTCTCAATAGGGCGGAACTGGGGGCAGTTGAGTGGGTTAAGGTTTTTCGGAACAAACTGGACCACTTTCTCTGCATACCATTCTTAAACGACTTTGCTGTAATGACAGCTTGCCAAACCTGGCCAAAACATTACAGGATGGTCGTGGGATCGAATGAACGGCAAAATTCGTTTTTGGAGACACTCTTTTTGGTATAGTTCCGATGTCATTGTCTTATTTGTAACGAAAACTTTCGTTTTTTTGTCGCAGCTGCAAATGCCCGGCCAAATCATAAATTTTCTTGCAAATTTGTCGGCAAAAACAAATTTAAATTTGGCTGGAACATCCCCCCGAGCCGTTGCCAAGTAAAATTTTTGACCTGGGATTTGACCGAAGTCAGCCTTGACACAGGTTTCATCGTCCATCAGAAGACACCCGTTGAACTTGGTCAGCACCTGGTCATATAGTTTCCGAGCACGAATTTTGACCACACTATTCTGTTTCATGGTCCGATTTGGCTGTTTGCTAGCTCGATACGACTTGATTCCTTCCCGGAGTCGAGTTCTCCTCACGGTACTATGGGCAGCACCGAATTTTCTGACCAAATCACGGTCCGACAGATTAGGATTCCTCTTAATCGTCTTCAAAATCTTACCACGCAATTTCCGGTCGTCAGTTCGACTCCGACGATCGGCTTGAGGCTTCCGAATCGTCGTCAATGTTTTCTTATACCGTTTGATAACGCGCCATACGGTATTTCTGGGCAATTTCAGCTGTTTAGCTAGCCTAGATGCAGACCACAATGGATTTTCCAAATAACTGTGCACAATTTTTTTTCCTTCTTTCGGCTTCCATGTTGATTGTTTACAAAGTACAGTCGATTTTCGGAATGTCAAAAATCATATGTGAAGCTGACAAAATTCCCGACACGTGGGCGCCAAGAGCTTCCAAATCCGTCCACCAGGAGCGCCACAATATGAGCAAAAGTTTGTTCCAATTCTAAATGAAGCAAGCTTTATTAAGATAACCGGTTCGAGCCCGCTATTCGTACAGGTCATATACAAGTTTTGTGGTGTCAAAGGACACATAAAACGGAAATGCTACAAACTTAAAAATTCACAGTGCGGAGAGGTAAAATTTAAAGGACGAATACAACAAGACGGGCCCAGCCAAGGATAAAATCCCAAATAAAATCTGTAGGTTACGAGCAGATGCGGAAGATCGTAACACAGATGGAAAAGAAGAATGCATGCTTATTTCATATATTAACAACATAAACAATCATGGTACAGCAAATGCCGAAATTGAACAAAATAAGTTTCAAATAGAAGTTGACAGCTGGATGTTCTTACTAAGTGTCTTAAGTAATTGATGGTAGTTCACGAGGATAAACTGTAAATTTAAACGGCGGAAGATGATGTTTTGGTGAAACTTAAAGGTTAAAGAAAAGTTTAAAAATGTAAATACTAAAGCTTTTTACTGAACTTATGAAAGATTTTGAGGAGAAGACCCTCATTTTTAATCACTCGACATTCCATATAGATTAATCCTCGACATTCCATATAGATCGAGAGATAAAGTTATAGTTTATTTGGATAAATTTGAGAGAAAAGATCATAGCATCGCTGAAACCCAGCTAATAAGCATCCCCTCTAGTAGTGGTAATGGAAAAGAATAATGAAATAGGAGTGGTGATTGATTGCAAAGTTTCTATAAATAAGCTAATTCTAGTTATTCCAAATTTATAACCTTTGTAAACTGCTAAAGATATACTTGCAGGCTTGGCAGGATGTAACGTATTTTGTGCTTTAGATCTAGAAGAAGCATAAACTCAGTTATCTTTATCTTACAGATCCAAGGAATTCATGGTGCAAGGCATTTATAAATATAATAGCTTACCACTTTAAGCGTTTTAATATTCCAAAAAGTAATGGATCAGGTTCTAAATGGAATGGAAATGTTTGTCGTTATTTAGATGATGTTCTGATAGCGGGTAAAATCCTTGTGGATTGCAAAATTGTCTAGCTTATCTTATATTATTTGTAAAGCAGTTAATATCTAATATAAATTTAGGATTTATTGTTTGAGAACAAAATTGTGATAAAGCATTTAAAAGTGAAAATATTATTTTACTTTACATTTCGTCTTAGACTCGTCACAGCGTATAACAATTTACTGACGAACTGTTATGCCAGTGAATAAATGGTTAGAAGACGTGA